>NC_080075.1:16552873-16800731 GCF_949987535.1 Balaenoptera acutorostrata | reverse complement strand
ACATAATATGAGGTTTCTGTTATCTGAAACTAAACTTATTCCCAACTTATATTCCTTCAATTTAAAAATGCAAAACTTGAGAATGAAACAAGAAAGGAAAATGCCCATTTAATTGCAAAATCAGTGGTAGAGACAGTATTTATAGTAAGGCCATTTATAACTGCAAGATCTGTATTATTTCTCTAGAATATAAAATCTCCTCGTTAGCACTAGGGATGGTTAGAAATAGAAGATAGTCTGCAGGCAAAGAACAAAGGACAGATTAACTAGACTCCTTGAGGTCTGAAGCAATCATTCAAGCCTTACTCAATACCAATCACAGCAAAATTTCTGCTGTGGATAATCAATAAATAAAGAAAGGAGTCAAGATTGTTTCCTGGATTTTATCCTTGGTTGACTAAGTAAATGGTGCTGGTATTTGTGTAAATGGAAGAAGATAGATAATCAACTCATTAATCTAGGTCTAGTGCATGAGCCCTCTTAGTTCCTTCAGCCTTTTTCCATGAGATCTCAAACTAACCCAGCAGAATATAATTTATTTTTATTCTAAAATCTGAATACATTATTAATAAGCCACTCATATTATTTTTATCAAATGTTGACTTGTATCAAAGTATAAATGTATTATCTTTCTAAAAGTACTGTAATCTTCTAAAATATTTTCATATCTTTACATCCCACAAAATATAAAATAACACCAAATAACAGTTGAATAGCAAACACAGAATGGGTGAAAATATTTGCAAACTATCTATCTGATAAGGGCTTAATATCCAAATATTTAAGAACTCATACAACTCAATAACAAAAAAAAAACAAAAAAACAATCTGATTAAAAAGTGGCAAGAAGACCTGGATAGACCTTTATCCAAAGAAGACATATGAATGGCCAACCGGTATAGGAAAGGGTACTCAACATTACTAACTAATCATCAAGGAAATTCAAATCAAAACCAAAATAAGATGTCATATAACAAATGGTCAAATGGCTATTATTTAAAAACAAAACAAAACAAAAACACCCACCAAAAAAAAAAAAATTACAAGTGTTTGAAAGGATGTTGAGAAAAGGTAACCCTTGTGCATTATTGATGGGAATGT
The DNA here is from genome assembly GCF_949987535.1 of Balaenoptera acutorostrata. NCBI lineage: Eukaryota > Metazoa > Chordata > Mammalia > Artiodactyla > Balaenopteridae > Balaenoptera > Balaenoptera acutorostrata. The sequence continues at coordinate 16,799,630 of NC_080075.1, read as the reverse complement.
AAATTGGCACAGCTCCTAGAAAAACAGCATGGAAGTTCCTCAAAAATTAAAAATAGAACTACCATATGATCTAGCAATAGCACTTGTAGGTATATAACCAAAGAATATAAAATCAGGATCTCAAAAATATATCTGCACCCCCATGTTCATAGCAGCATTATTCACAATACCTAAGACATGGAAACAACCTAAGTATCAACTGATGTATGAATGGATACAGAAAATGTGACATATATACAAAAAAAAAAAGACAATTCTACCATTTGCAGCAATATGAATGGACCTTGAAGGCATTATGCTAAGTGAAATAAGTCAGACAAAAAAAAAAAAAAAAAAGACAAGTACTGCATGATCTCACTTATATGTGAAATCTACAAAAACCTAACTAATAGAAATAGAGAATGAGATGTTGGTTGCTATGGGCTAGGAGCTGGGAGAAAGGGGAAATGTCAGCCAAAGGGTGCAAACTTCCAATTATAAGATGAATAAGCTCTTGAGATCTAACCTATAAATGATGACTATAGTTAACAATGTTATGTTACATACTTGAAAGTTGCTAAGAGAGTAGATATTAAATGCTCTCACCATAAAATGGGGGTGGAAGGGTAAAAATGCTTAAATTTACTCAGTGCTTCTGTAATTTCCAATCCATTATTAATTTAGAGCTAGAATGGAATTTTTAAAGAAAAAATACCACAATGTTTCTCCCCATGTTAATCCCCTTCTTTAGCTTCCCTTTACATTTAAAACATAATCCAAACTCCTTTAGTGACCAGTGATGCACTGCATAATCTGAATCTTGCTTCTTCACTATTTTCTCTTTTCTGCTTGTTCACTATATTCCAACCATTTTGATCTCCCTTGCATTCCTTAAAGATAACAATACTTTTCTTGCCTTTAGACCATTGCACTTTCTGTCTCCTCTGCTGGAAATGTTCTTCACTCCTTTCTGGTACCTTCTCTGTTGACAAGCCACCACCCCAATGAGGCCTTACCTAACCACTACATATAAATTAGCCTTCCTCTATTCCCCATCCAGTTACTACCTATGGCATAACTTGTTTCCTTTTTAACATTTTTCACAATATGTGTCTATTCAACTTGTTTATTGTCTTCTTCCTTCCACAAAAACTGTTCCTTGATGGCAGGGAAATTGTTTTTTACACCATCATGTCCCTGGAACTTACAAAATAGTGACACATAGAAGTGCTCAAAAAATATTTGATAAATAAAAAAATAAAGGAATGGAAATTTCCACTTTATCCTAACAACAAGTAAAAAGCTGCACAGACTGAAAAATCAACAATCTGTAAGGATCCTGGGATCTATGAAGGACACAGAGCAAACTGCTGTCCCCATGATTGGAGACACAGACAAGTATCAGTAAACATAGGGAGTCACAATTTACAAAGCAGAGACTTATGAGCAGAAACTGCTGGGGTACAGGTGTTAGAGTAGGAAAACCTGAACTATGATTGACAAGTTCCTGAAGGACCATTATGGACAAGTCCGAGAGTTTTAAATTCCAGGGGGACTCAGTCACCAAGAGACCCCCACAATATTGTGAGATTTACCTCCAGAAGCTTGACCAGAATCCCATAATAAATATCAGAGAAAACAATCATCTTGTACTTCTAGTAGGGACAGGGGGAAATGAACCATCTTGAAATATCACAAAGGACTCTATTCTTCTTAACAAGACCTGCCCTAAAGAGAAAATGGTTAACCAGAGTCTAACCTTACGGGGTATTATCAAAGCCTAACTGACCTAGGGAGAGAGAAATACTCAATTCCAGTCAGCTCTAGTCTTCTACATGGCAGAAGGAAAATACACAACTTCAGCCCCCTCTAGCCTTCCAAGTGGGATGAAGAAAATATGCAACTCCAGCCCATCCTAGCCATTCTGTCTCACCTAAAGGAGAAGAGAAAACTAAGAGACACTTGTGAAGTTTACAGTCCAGAGGCATTGACTTGATAAAAACTGAGACCAAATCATAGGACAGCAGAATGCTTTCCCTCCTCACACACCTCACCACCACATTACCAAAAGCCTATTTACAGCAGTCCTTTTATCTAGTATATTGCCCAGCTATAAAGAAAAAAAAAAAAAAAATACAAGGCATACTAAAAGGCAAAAAACACAATTTAAATAGCAAGTGTCAGAGCCTAACATGGCAGGGATATTGGAATTATAAGACCAGAAATTTAAAACAATTATGATTAATGTGCTAAGAGCTCTAATGGATAAAGTAGACAGCATGTAAAAACAGATAGTCAATGTAAGCAGAGAGATGGAAATCTTAAGAAAGAAAGGGAAGGGTTTTTGCTGGAGATCAAAAACACTGTAACAGAAATGAAGAATGCCTTGATGGGCTTATTAGTAGACTGGACATGACTGAGGAAAGAATCTCTGAGCTTGAAGATATATAAATATAAATTTCAAAACCAGAAAAGCAAAGAAAACAAAGACTGAAAAAGCAGAACAGAATATCTAAGGACCACAGTACAACTACAAGGGATGTAACACATGTGTAATGAAAATACCAGAAGGAAAAGACAGAGAGAAAGGAACAGAAAAAAATGTATAAGACAATAATGACTGAGAATTTCATTCATTAGTGGGGAGTCCCACAAAATTTTCAAGTTAATGTCAGACATGAAACCACAGGCCAGGAAGCTTGGAGAATTCCAAGCAGAATAGATGCAAAAAAACTACACCTAGGCATATAATTTTCAAATTGCAGAAAACAAAGGTAAAGAAAAAATCCCAAAAGAAGCCAGAGAGGAAAAAATCCTCACCCACAGGGGATCAAAGATAAGAATTACTTCTGATTTATGCTCAGAAATCGTGCAAACAACTAGAGAGTGAAGTGAAACATTTAAATATTGAGAAAGAAAAAAAACACCAACTTAGAATGTTGTACCCTGTAAAATTATCTCTCAAAAATGAAGGAGAAATAAAGACTTTATCAGACAAACAAAAATTAATAAAATATGTTGCCAGTAGACCTGCCTTGCAAGAAATGTTAAAAGAAGTTCTTTAGAGAGAAAGCAAATAAGTCAGAAATTGGATGTTCTCTCTCATCACTCCTTTTCAACATCATACTGAAAGTTCTAGCCAATGTAATATAAGAAAAGAAAAGGAAATATAGGGTATATAGATAGAGAAGAAAGAAAGAAGACTGTCTTTATTCACAGATGGCACAAACATCTATATAGAAAATCCATAAGAATTGACAAAAAAACTGCTGAAATTAATAAGCAGTTATAGCAATTTTCCAGGATATAGGGTTAATATACAAGTCAATCATTTTACTGTGACCAGCAATGAACAAGTGGAATTTAAATTTTAAAAAAATATATCACTCACCCAAAAAGTGAAATACTTAGGTAAAAACCTAATAAAACATATACAAGATCTATGTGAGGAAAACTAAAAAAACACTGATAATTGAAATCAAAAATGAACTAAATAACTAGAGATATATTCCATGTTCATGGATAGGAACACAATATTTTCAAGATGTCAGTTCTCTTCAGCTTGATCTATAGATTCAATACAATCCCAACCAAAATCACAGCTAATTATTTTACAGATATCAACAAACTGATTCTGAAGTTTATATGGAAAGGCAAAGACCCAGAATAGCCAACACAATATTAAAGGAGTAAAACAAAGCTGAAGGACTGATGCTACCCAACTTCAAAACTTACTATAAAGCTATAATAATCAACACAATGTGGTATTGATAGAAGAATAGATAAATAGATCAGTGGAACAGGATAGAGAGACCAGGATTAGACTCACATAAATATAGTCAACTACTCTTTGACAAAGGGGCAAGGGCAATGCAATGGAGCAAAGATTGTCTTTTCAACAAATGGTGCTAGAACAGTTGAATATCCACATACAAAAAAAATCTAGACACAGACTTTATATCCATCCCAAAGATTAACTCAAAATAGATTACAGACCTCAATGTAAAATGCAAAGCTGTCAAAATCCAAGAAGATAACACAGGAGAAGACCTTGATGACCTTGGGTATGTCAATGACTTTTCAGATTGGACACCAAAGGTATGGTCCATGAAAGAAATAATTGATAAGCTAGAGTTAATTAAAATTAAAAACTTCTGCTCTGCAAAATACAATGTCAAGAGAATGAGAAAATAAGCCACAGTCTGGGAGAAAATATTTGCAAAAGACATATCTGATAAAGGAGTGTTATCCAAAATATAAAAAAAAAAAGACTCAACACTCAATAATAAGAAAACAAATAACTTGATTAAAAAATAGGCCAAAGACCTGAACAGATACCTCACCAAAGAGAATATATAGATGGTAAATAAGCATATGAAAAGATGCTCCACAACATATGTCATCAGGGAAATGCAAATTAAAACAACAGTGAGATACTACTACACACCTATTAGAATGATCAAAATCCAGAACACTGACAGCACCAACTGATGGTGAGGTGGAGCAATAGGAACTCTCATTCATTGCTGGTGGGAATGCTAAATGGTACAACCACTTTGGAAAACAGTCTGGTAGTTTTATAAAACCTAACACACTCTTACCTTATGAACTAACAATCCCACTCCTTGATATTTACCCAAAGGATTTGAAAATAAGTCCACACAAAAACCTGAACAAGGATGCTTATACCGGTTTTATTCATAATTGTCAACACTTGGATGCAACCAAAATGTCTTTCAGTAAGTGAATGGGTAAACTGTGGTACATCCAAGCAAAGGACTATTATTCAGTGTTAGAAAAAAATGAGCTATAAAGCTGTAAAAAGACATGGAGGAACCTTAAATGCCTGTTGCTAAGTTAAAGAAGCCAATCTGAGAAGGCTACATACTGTATAATTCCAACTATATAATATTCTGGAAAAGGCAAAACTATAGAGACAATAAAAAGATAAGTGATTGCTTTGGTTGGGCAGGGGTGGGGGGCAATAGAGTTGAATAGATGAACCACAGAGAAACTTTAGGGTAGTAAAATAATAGAATGTATAACACCAAGCATGAACTCTAATGTAAACTATGGACTTTAGGTGATGATGATATGTCAATGTAGGTTCATCAATTGTAACAAATGTACTATTCTGGTGGTGGATGTTGATAATGGGAGAGGTTATGCATGTGTGGAATCAAGGAAATATATCTACTGTCCTCCTAATTTTACTGTGAATCTAAAATTCCTCTAAAAAAATAAAGTCTAAAAAAAATAAAGTGATGAAATAGTTGTGAAGTGTGAAGAGTAATAAAGTTTCAAAAACCATTCCTCAGTTTCTGGCTTGTTCCTTGACAGGTGATGGTGTCAATTACTGAGAAAGGGAGCACTAAAATAAGACCAGCTTTAGGTGGAAGATTATGAGTTTTGAACACGTTGACTTAGATATGCCTTTGAGATTTTCATGGAGATATAAAATGGGTAATTGGATTTATTGATCTGGAATGCAGAGAACAGAACTGGACTGGATATAGGAATGTAGGAGTCACCAACTGGCTTGCAGTCAGGAATTGAAGACAGAGACTGTAGCCCCAAAGATAAGCTTGCACATGTTCTGACAGTGCTTTCTTGTGACTCTCAAGCTATTTCACCTGCATGTCTTCTCTTTAAACTTCACTGTCTGCACAACTTCTATTTCCCCAAAGTATCTGGCACCATGCATTGCCTTATGCCTACTGTCAGTTTCAATGAAATCTTGCCAGATAGGTATCCTTGAAAGAATACTTTTTTATACAGCTTTATTCAGTTAACCTCACCAATAGAAAAACAGTCCTTTTCTCCTTATCATTTGGTATTTTTGTTTCCCTTATCTCACTTTGATTTCTTATGATGAGTAAGCAGAGGCTAAAAGAGAGGTCTTCCATTGATGTGATATAGAAAGAAATCTTTCTTCTTTCTTTAAGAGCTTGATACAGTCTTCTTTGGGGATCTTATATTCAAAACCAGAGAGTCTTTTGGTTCTGTGAGGGACCGGTGATAGGAAAGCAAAAGAGGAAGTCCACACATTAAGGAATTGGTCTCCTTAACTTGGGTCACTGGGTACACACCATACGACCACCTTTCTAACTGTTTTTGTTTTGTTTTGTTTTAAGCCATGCTGCCTATAGCTTTGGGTGCTAGATGGGTATACAAAGCAATATGAAATCAGCCCTCAGAACTCAAACGCCTGGTATATTCAGTCAGAGAAAACCATTTCAGGGAAGGAATTAGTTCAACTAACCGCTTGACTGCTCTGACAAAATTGGCCAGTTGTCTGACCTTCTTTAGGAGCTGGGAAGGAATTTTCTTCCCTCCATGACTCTGGCAGAGATGCTGTTTCTGATTTCTCCACATCAAAGGGGAGCATCAAACTCCTGGTGCTCAAGTGACATAACATTTTGTTTCATTAAACAGAGGCAAGGAAAACCAGTAGATACCCATTTGTGGATTGTGTGGGAAGAATCTTGTTTCAAGATTAAGTGAAAATTCAATTGTTGAACCCTGAGAGTATCTTTTGATTTTTCATAAAGTATACTTTGAAGTTGGTCTTCTGGTCATATATTGAAAAAGTCAGTAAATATGTTTCACCTGTTGATGAATCATTACCTTTTTCTGAAAGTCTGCTATTCTAGCTGTTGCTTTCTGCTGGTGCTTTCCAAACTATGGACCCTAGGATTTTCAAGCAGACTTTCAGAATGCTACAGGGGAGAAAATGATGCTAATGTGGCAAGACTAAGATTTGCATAGCACTTTACTTTTTTTCATTTTTCATTATTTCTGTTGATTCTTAAAATAATCCTGTGGTGAGGACAAGGGTTAATATCTCCATTTTTTTTTAATGATGAAATAAAGATTCAGAGATGTTAAGCAACTTTCCTACCACTACAGCTAATTAAGGATGGAGCCAGATCTTTAATGCAAGTCCTATTTCCTTGTCTCTAAAGCCAATGCTCTTTTTGCTGTACTACACCATTCCCACTCAAAGATAAACTCTTGAGATCAAAAGTCACATATATACACCATGCCATCTACTACAGGGTCTGTGTGTGTGTTGGGGTGTGTGTGTGTGTGTGTATGTGTGTGTGCATTTGTGAATGTATTTAAAAGACTCTTATGAAATATTTAAAATGTGTTTCCCAATGATTGAAAACACATACACACCAGACTATACAAATTATTAAACCTACCTAATACCTTTATTTCCATACACTTTACAAACTGGAAAATGCTTACATAATTAGACCAGGAGATATTCTCAAATGCATTCCAAAAATGCATATTAGAAAAATTCAAGTAGTGTGTCCAAGGTCATTTAGCTAGCATGTGGTAGAGCTTGAATTTATCCAGGCTTGACATTGTCTTCAGGGATGCATAGTTTCAGGTGTTTTATGCAAATAAGGGAAAGAAGCACAGATTTTTCAGAGCAGGATTAATTAACAGAGGACATTTAAGAACAGTGAGTATGTGTGTGTACTAGAGTCTGCTCTGTAAGTCACTCTGGGTGAGACTGGCTTGTCAGGAATTCCTTTTAGCTCTTGGGTAAGTAAACCTCCTTGTGTGAAATCTAAGGATGCACCCACCTTACACAAAATCTCCCTTAGAGCAAATTGGACTTTAGGAAAGCCTTAGGGCATTTGTTCAGAAGGACACCAGGAAGACAGTGGAAAGTCTTTTTAAAAAGAGATGAGTCAAAACCAGTAGAAGAGGGAGACATGGTAACTTTGAAAGAAAACATTTTAGAAATAATAGGAAAAAGTAGGTCAGGACCTGCCAGAGCCAGAGCCTGTCTGTCAGCGGTCTTCATTTTCTTATGTGTCCCTCTACAAATCCTGATGGCCTCAGGCCACAGCTAAGGATTAGCTGGAACCCTCAAGTCAAATGTAGCCACATTTCTGGCTGAGGCAAGAGCCTGCCAAGGTGATACCCAAGGACCTTGGGCCTGTCCAACGGCTGTATTTTTGTACTTTTGATGTCCCACCTTGTTCAGTCCTCTGTAGTTTGCAATTCCATGTACATAATTCTAGACTAAGCTTCAGTGAACTACCACCAGCCACCACCTGTTTTTATACCACAAGTGAGTTAAGAGTGATTTTGATATTTTTAAGTGCCTAAAACAAAACATAAACAAAAGAAGGATAAATGAAATTCAAATTTCAGTGCCTATAAAATTTTATTGGAACACAGCCTTGCCCATTCATTTACAGTTTTCTATACCTGCTTTTTTGCCACCATGACAGAGTTGAGTAGGGCTGACAGAGACATTTAATGCCCCCAAACCTAAAATATCAATATTTACCATCCAGCCTATTATGAAGTCTGCCAGCTTCTGCTTTAGACTTACTGCTTCCTATGAACCTCTCACTTTGTATGTCCCCTACCTGCCCTACCTGCTCTGACCTTGCTGGAACCTCTTGCCTCATTTCCCAGGCTTTTTTTTTTAAGATGCCTTGGTCTTGACACCTCATCTTGTGTCCACAACCAGTGACACACTGCATCACAGCACAATACTATTAAAAATAGATCTGTAAGTCCTATTCAATTAGCATTCAATTTGCTAAATTAAAAAAATATCACTTTCTGCCTCATGGCTCTTCTTGGCTTAATGAACACACTAGCAGCTAATGAAGCCATGCACAGTACTATTACATGGTATGGGGTTTGTATTTGCCACGTTTGTGACAATTGTTTACCACCAAGCTCAGGGAGATGGAGCATTCCTTTGGAGGGTAGTCCAGCAGTAGAGCAGCCAGTTATGAGAGCTGAAATAGAAGGAAAAGAGAAACACCTTTCAAATCTGTCTTCTTGATATTATGAAAAGACAATTTTCTATGGAGAACCAAAGGATAAAAAAATAAAGATAATTATTTTGGGAGACTTACTGTGTTCCAGCTAATATGCTTAAAATTTTATTGCCATTGTCATACATAATCACTGAAATTTCTCCATGAAGTAGGTATCATACTTATTTTACAGGTGTGAAAACAAGGCAAGGTAGGGCCACACAGATAGTAAATGGCAAAGCTCGGACTAGGACTCATGTCTCCCTGACATCAGAGCTGTGGCAGTAACCACTACACTGCATTGTCTCCTCAACTCCATTTAAGGACCTGGTTAAGTAGAAATGTGTTCTGAAAATCCTAATAAAACAGGGCTAAGTTTGTATGTGTTATGGGGGATGGTGAGGTAGAAAGGAACAATGGATAGAGTAGGAGCTTGTGTTCTAGGCTCTATAAAAGGAAAATGTTACTGATATTATCCACTACACGGTGAAATTCAGTACAAAATTAGCTGGTAGGGGGTCTCATTCAAAGGAGGATTATCCTCCAAGTGTCTGAAAGAGCTTAGGCCTATCAGCTGCTCTGCAAAGGCAGTAAAGTTCCAGTGCATTCAATCACAGCCCATGGGATAAGTACAATGGGAAGGCATGTCAGGGTCCTAGTGATCATCTAGTCCAGCCCATTACTTTTACAGATTTGGAGATTGAAACCCAAAATGGGAAGTTGAATGTCCTGGTGTCATACAGCTGTTAGTGGCAAGTGCCAGATTGAGTGGCAATCTCCATTACACTATGAACCATGACAAGGTGGCAGGAGAGTGGACTTTGGATGCAGACTGACCAGGGTGAGTGAGCCCTGTGGAGCTGGCCCAACAGCTGGTGGTCAGCAGATCTCCTCCTGTTGACACCCTCCACATATCCAGGAGTGCAGAGATCTAGTCCCTTCTAATTGATATCTTAACTCAAGTTAGTTCATCATCTTCCACTAAAGATAATTACCACTGGCACAGGACTTTATACTCTACAAAGAACCTTCACTACAGCAGTTGTTATCTAACAAAGGAGGAAATCTGAGGGGAGAGAAATGGATGGCCTGGATCTGGGTCACCTGACATGGCAATGCCCTTCCTCTACATGGAAATGACTCCCAACAAAGAAAAGGAATGTTATTGTGGGTTCTCTGGTTCCTCCAGAGAAGCATGTTCCTTTCTTCCTGGGGGCTTCCCCCCCCCCATTTATTTATTTATTTATTTATTTATTTATTTATTTATTTTGGCTGCGAAGGGTCTTTGTTGTTGCCCGCAGGCTTTCTCTAGTTGTGGCAAGCGGGAGTTAGTCTTTGTTGCAGTGCACGGTCTTCTCATTGGGGTGGCTTCTCTTGTTGTGGAGCACCAGCTCTAGGCACACGGGCTTCAGTAGTTGTAGCACGCAGGCTCAGTAGTTGTGGCACATGGGCCCTAGAGCACAGGCTCAGTAGTTGTGGTGCACGGGCTTAGTTGCTCCGCGGCATGTGGGATCTTCCCAGACCAGGGCTTGAACCCACATCCCCTGAACTGGCAGGCGGATTCCTAACCACTGCACCACCAGGGAAGCCCTTCCTGGGGACTTTTGCCATAAATAAAGTTTTTGTGTCACAGTGGCAGAGTTGAGTAGATGTGATGGAGATGTATAATATCCAGCAACCTAAAATATTTATTATCCAGACCATTACAGACAAAGTGTTTCATGAGCTTAAACCCTATTCATGGGTCAGATATTATTTCTAATTTTTTATTTATTTATTTATTTATTTATTTATTTATTTATTTATGGCTGTGTTGGGTCTTCGTTTCTGTGCGAGGGCTTTCCCCAGCTGCGGCAAGCAGGGGCCACTCTTCATCGTGGTGCGCGGGCCTTTCACTATCGCGGCCTCTCCTGTTGCGGAGCACAGGCTCCAGAGGCGCAGGCTCAGCAATTGTGGCTCACGGGCCCAGCCGCTCCACGGCACGTGGGATCTTCCCAGACCAGGGCTCGAACCCGTGTCCCCTGCATTGGCAAGCGGATTCTCAACCACTGCGCCACCAGGGAAGCCCTCTAATTTTTTATGAGCAAAACTTCTCCCAGTTTCCCAAATCAAGTTGAAATGGATTCTATTGTACTTTCGTTAGCAAAGTTCTTTAGAACATAAAGTTCTTACTATATTTATCCATTCAACAAACATGATTGCACTCCTAAAATGTCCAAAAACTATTACCTGGATGGTAAGAAATCCTCACAAGAACACTGTGAGATGAGCATTGCTATCTCCATGCTGCACATAAGTCAACTGAGGCTCTTTAATGATTAGATAACTTACCAAGGGTCACAGTAAGTAAGCGGCAAAGAATTTAAATAGTTTACCCAACATTTTGCTGCTTCTTTCTCTTCTGATGTATCATCAAACCCTCATGGCAATCCAGTGAACTTACTGGTCAGGAAGAATGATTCTCATTCTACCAAAGAGGAAACTAAAGCACAGACAGCCAAAACCTCTTGTTCAAGTCACATACTAAACTTGATGAGTCAGGATTCGGATTTGGGTTTTCTGATTAAATTCTGGAGCTCCTTCTGGTGTTTTATCAAATGCCCCAAAGACACCTCCATATATACTAATTTTAACAAATAGTATTTCTTTAGGAAATGATTGCTATAGATACAGAGATATGTTTCTGAAATCCTGTTATCTTTTACATCTAAATTATGTACATATTGTTTATGATTGGGGTGGAGATAAGCAGGAAGATTTCTGCCATGGGCAGCATAACAGCTATCCCAATTGGAGCTCTTCAAATTTGAGGTTTCTCTGGAGATTTAATCTTCATTCTGGGCTCATAAAAAGCATTCTGGCTGCTCGTGTAATAATTTCAATACCTTTGTAATGATATTTCTCTTTCATTTCCCTGCAAATGGGGATGCATTGCTCAATCAGACCATTTTCATTTACCTTGTGATTCATGTGTGGGAAAATCATACCCAATTTGAAAGCAGCACAGTATTTCCTTGGGACTTCTCACTGAGGGGATTATATAGTGCATCACACTTGATGGCAAATGAAACACAGAGGGGTTCACTGATGCACCAAATCCCACTCTGGGAAGTCTGTTTCAGTGGAAGACTGCAAACAAGCCATTATTTTGTCACTTGGAACAAAAGCCCTGATTAAAAATTAAAATCCATTCTGTACTGATAAATACATCACTGCCTAATTACTCACAAGATTTATATTTTTGGTCTTAATTCCCTCAAAATGGTTATTTTTTTTTAACTCCCTATAAACCAGAACACAATGAGCTTGACAAGTGTCAAGCTTCAATAAACATTTGGTTGCCCCTTTTATTAGATAGATCAGTTCCTGACTAATAATATTTTAAAATACTTAAATACTTCATGAGAAGAGAACTATGTCCCTTCCATTAAATGGTTTTCAATGTAGGAAGAAGTGTCTATTTAGAGTATTTAGAGACACCTAATTATGGCTAATTTAAAATTTATTTTCTGCCAACTGGATCTTCAAATTTGCCATCACCCAGATTTCCTCAATATTCACATACAAACACACACAACCATAATACAAAGCAACAAAAATACTAAAATAAATAAAACAAAGAAAAATAAAACAATAGCTTCTGGTAACTTCAAGGATTTTTTGAAGGCTGGGATGGAAGGGGAAGTGGGAGCCATGATTAAAGGGAGCTCATAAAAATAAATGGAAGAAAGAGTGAAGTCAGCAAAATTGGTGTAGTAGGCAGCTCCAAGGACACATCTCTCCATAGAAATATTTTAAAATCAAGCAAAAACTGCCAGAAGCAAACTTGTCATAACTTTAGAAAACATTCAAAGGTTTACAGCAACTAAGTGAATACTGAATCAAGAAAAAGGCAGTTTGAAACAGGTATTTTTTATTTACACTTGCTCCATCTGCCACCCCTCCATAGCCCCTGGCTCAGCGGTGATTCTGAAGACATCAGTCCACATGCCCAGTGAAGGATTTTGGGCCCTGGTTCTGGAAAGGGAAGAACAAACCTTGTTTGCAAAGAATTGTCTGCTTTAACCTGCTTTGGGGCTAAATGAAAATTTGATGCAAAAGATTACAAAAGCACTACAAATGATAGAAGGGGGAAACAGTTTTTAACTTATTCTATGGGGCCAGAATTATCCTGATACTAAAGCCAGACAAAGACACCACAAGAAAAGAGAATTAAAAACCAATTTTATTAATGAATATAGATGCAAAAATCCTGAAGAAATTACCAGCAAACTGAATCCAGCAACATGTTTATAAAGTTTCACACCATGACTAAGTAGGCTTTATCCCAGGGATATGTGTATAACATTAAAAAAAATCAATAAATGTAATATCCCACATTAATAAAACAAAGAGAAAAAACACATAATAATCTCAATTGACACAGAAAAACTTTTAAAAAAATCTAATAACACACTTTCATGATAAAAATACTCAGAAAACTAGGAATAGGAAGGAATTTTCTAAACATAGTAAAGGGCATTTAAGAAAAAACTACAGTTAACATCATACTCAGTCATGAAAAACTGAAAGCATTTTCCCCAAGATCAGGAAAAAAATAAGGATGTCTGCTGACACAATTACTATTTAACGTTGTGTGGAAAGTTCAAGCCAGAGCAATTAGGTAAGAAAAAGAAATAAAATACATTCAAATTGAAAAGGAATAAGTAAAACTATTTCTATTAGCAAATGACATCTTATATTAGGAAAATTCCAAAGAATCTTAAAAAAAAACAAAAACAAAAACCATTAGAGTTAATAAAAGAATTCAGCAAAGTTGGTGCATACATGGTCAACACACTAAAATTAGTTTGGTACATTAGTGATGAACAATCCAAAATGAAATTAAGAAAACTATTCCATTTACATTAGCATCACAGAGAATAAAATATGAATAAATTTAACCAAGGAGGTGCAAAGGCTTTTACATTGAAAAGTTCTAAACATTACTGAAAGAAATTAAAGAATATCTAAATAAATGGAAAGGCATCCCAGATTCATGAATTAGAAGACTTAATATTGTTACATTGGCAATACTGCTCAAGGTAATCTACAGATTCAAGGCAATCCCTATAAAAATTCCAGTGTTCTTTTATGCAGAACTAGAAAATCTTATCCTCAAGTTCACATGGAATTACAAGGGGACATAAATAAATAAAAACAATATTGAAAAAGAAGAACAAAGCTGGAGGACTCACACTTCTCTACCTCGAAACTTATTAGAAAGCTACTGTAATCAAAATAGTGTGGTACTGGAAAAAGGATAGACATATAGACCAATAGAGTAGAAGTGAGATTTCAGAAATAAACCTATTTATCTATGGCCAATTGGTTTTCAACAAGGGTGGACCAAGAACATTCAATGAGGAGGTAATAATTTCTTCAACAAATGCTACTGGGACAGCTGGAAATTCACATGCAAAATAATGAAGTTGAAACAGTACCTCAAACCATGTACAAAAATCAACTCAAAATGGATCAAAGATCTAAACACAAAAGTTAAAACTATCAAACTTTTAGAAGAAAACCTAGGGGTAAATTTTCATGACCTAGGACTTGGCAATGGCATCTTAGATAAGACACCAAAAGCACAAGCAGCAAAAGAAGTAAGAAATAAATTAGGCTTCATCAAAATTAAAAACTTTTGTTTTTAATGAAAGTTATCAAGAAAATGAAAAGACAACCTACTGAATGAGAGAAAATATTTGTGAATCATATACCTAGAAGAGTCTAGTATCCAGAATACATAAAGAACTCTTACAACTCAACAACCAAAAACAAACTACCCAATTTTTTAAACGGGCAAAGAACTTGAATAGATATGTCTACAAACAACATATACAAATGGCCAACAAGTACATGAAAAGATGTTCAACATCATTAACCATTAGGAAAAAGCAAATCAAAACCACAAAGAGATGATACCTCTTATGCCCACTAGGACAGCTATTTTTAAAAAGAGAAAGAAAAAAAAAGAAGAAAAAATGTGTTGTTTAGAATATGGAGAAATTGGAACCCTCATACATTGCTGCTGGGAATGGAAAATGGATCAACCACTATGGATAACAATTTGTTGGTTCCTTAAAAAGGTAAACATAGACTGAGCAATTCCACTCCTAAAGTATTGAAAACAGATACACAAATGCATGTACATATATATTCATAGCAGCACTTCTTAATAGTAGCCAAAAAATTGGAATAACACAAATTTCTATCAACAGATGAATGGATAAGCATGTTATATACATACAATGGAACATTACTCAGATAAAAAAAGCAATACAGCATTGATACATACTATAATATGATGAATCTCAAGAAATATTTTGCTAAGAGAAAGAAGCCAGAAACATAAAAGTTCACATATTACATGATTCCATTTATATGAAACATTCAGGATAGGTAAATTCATACAGACCAAAACCAAACTAATGGTTTTGTTCTGAGGAGGTTCGGGGGAGAGGAGAGCATTGGGAAGTAACTGCTTAATGAATATGGGGTTCCTTTTTGGGATGATGAAAATGTTTTGGAATTAGATAGCACAATATTATGAAAGTAAAATGCCAGTGAATTGTTCATTTTAAAATGGTGAATTTTATGTTATTTGAATTTCACCTCAATTGTTAAAGAATAAAAAATATTAAAAATAAATAGAGGAGATGATACAAGGTTTAGAGGTGATAATGGGAAGTGTAGCAGGAAAGAAGAAAGGGAGGTGAAGTCCGGGATAGAATGTGGTACATATTTGAAAGGGAGAAAATAACATGAAACATGTGAGAAGAGAGAATCCTGGTTTCCTTCCATTCTGCCCCCTACAAACTATTTCATATACTGCTGTCGGATTTACCTTTTTAAAACAAATATCTGAGCATCCTGATACCATCCCCACAAGTCTCCAGTTTAGAAACTTTCATTGCACCTACCCCCCAACTCTTATTGCCTACATGGCAACTGCCCCAGTCCATCTTGGTCTACATTTTCTTCTCTGACTCTTGAAGCTTGCCCTCCCCACTCGACTCCCCAAGCACCACTTGCTCCCACATCATTTTCCACTTCCTGAGCCCCACAGGATTTCTCACAACTCTGTGTCATTACTCATGACGTTAACCCTTTTGGATAAATCTTACCTCCCCTCAGGACTTAGCTTAACTGCCATTTTTTATGACTTTGTTCCCAGAATATCTAAGCTGAAAGCAGCTTATCGTAGTAGAAAGAACACAGACTTTGAAAACAGCCAGATCAAGACTATCCAAAATTTGATATATATCAATCACGTAATTTGGGGCCCTTTATTTAACTTCTGTGAGCCTCAATATCTTAGTCCATTCAGGCCACTATAACAAAAATACCACAGAGTGGATGGCTTCAACAGCAAACATTTATTTCTCACAGTTCTGAAGTTTGGAAAGTCAAAGATCCAGGGGCCGGCAGATTCGGTTTCTGATGGAGACCCAATTCCTGGTTCACAGATGGCTGTCTTCTTGTTTTGTCTCACATGTTGGAAAGAGCAAGAGAGTTTTCTGTGGTCTCTTTGATGATAAGGTCCCTAAATCCCACTATGAGGACTTAATCCTCAACAACTAATTAGCCTGAAAAGTCTCTGCCTCCAAATACCATCACTTTTGGGGGTTAGGATTCCAGCACATGAATTTTTGAGGGGGCACAAACATTCAGTCCATAACACCCAGTTTCCTCATCTATGAAATGGAATTAATATCGCATTGGATTTTTGTGAAGATAAAATTAAAAATCTAGGCAGAGGTCTCTTTACCTGGAAGATATTCAATACATACTTTTCTACTCACCTTCCCAATGGTCCATGAAAAGTACATGCTATTGTAATGGACAAATAATACTCCCTTGAATGTGTATGGTGTCTTAATATTTCAGAGCACATTACTTATTATCTCTCATTTGATCTGGAGAAGAATTATTGGTATCCATTAGGATAATGTGAGTTTAAAAGGACAAAATTTAGAGTCCAAGTGACTTTAACAATAAATAAATGTATAATGTTTCTTTACTGAAGTTCCAGAAATGGAGTAAACTCCACACAGGGTCTGATCAGTGACCCAATAATCTGGGTTCTTTCCAAACTCTCATCTTCTCTCCTTACTATAGACTCCATCATGTGGCTGACTCTCCTCAGAGTCACAAGATGCCCACCAGTGACAAATGGAAATACAGCACGAAGATGTTCTTTATTAAACATAATACCCTCTCTTCCACCTGCCTGGACCAAATTAAGAGGTGATCCCATTAGACCAATAACACCTGCCAGAAGGACGCCACACACTGATAGGTTACACCAATCATCTGAAGCAGAATGGGTTTGGGGGAGCTAGTTTTAGTATCCACCATGGAAAGTATACAGTTTCTGCTCCAGAAAGAAAATGACATGCCCTAAATCACACAGATCATTAGTGCCCAACCTAGGATGGAAGCTCGGATCCCTGACTTGTATTCTCACCACATAGAAGCTTAGATACCATATGCGTTATTTTGTTTTAGGCTTCTAAGTTACAGATAGCTTCAACTCAAAATGTCTTAAAAAAGAGAGTGTTTATTATATCACACATAAAGGAGAGCAGAAAGAAATAAGCTATCGAGCCATGAAAATACATGGAAGAACCTTAAATGCATATTGCCAAATGAAAGAAGCCAATCTAAAAAGGCTACATCCTGTATGATTCCAACTATATGACATTCTGGAGAAGGAAAAATTATGGAGACAGTGAAAAGGTCAGTGTTGCCAGGGTTTAGGGAGGAGAATGGAATGAATAGGTGGAACACAAAGAATTTTTAAGGCAGTGAAAATATTTTGTATGACACTGTAATGGTGGATATAGATCATTATACAGATCATAGGCACTGGGAATCAGCCTAGACAGTTTATACCAGATTCCACTGGAGGTAGGCTGTTTTTTGCTGCCTTAGAAGTCAAACGTTTTGAGAAAAGAGGTTAGGGCAGAGTAGAAGGACGTGCTCTCACTCCCTCTTGCAAGAACACCAGAATCACAACTAGCTGCTGGACAGTCATTGACAGGAAGACACTGGAACCCACCAAAAAAGATACCCCACATCCAAAGACAAAGGAGAAGCCACAATAAGACGGTAGGAGGGGCATAATCAGAGTAAAATCAAATCCCATAACTGGTGGGTGGGTGACTCACAGACTGGCGAACACTTATACCACAGAAGTCCACCCACTAGAGTGAAGGTTCTGAGCCCCATGTCAGGCTTCCCAACCTGGGGGTCCTGCAACGGGAGGAGGAATTCATAGAGAATCAGACTTTGAAGCCTAGTGGGAATTGATTGCAAGACTTCAACAGAACTGGGAAACAGAGACCCCACTCTTGGAGGGTGCACACAAAATAGTGTGTGCATCGGGACCCAGGGGAAGGAGCAGTGACCCCGGGGAAGACTGAACCAGACCTACCTGCTAGTGTTGGAAGGTCTCCTGCAGAGGCGGGGGGTGGCTCTGTTTCACTGTGGGGACAAGGACACTGGCAGCAGAAGTTCTGGGAAGTACTCCTTGGTGTGAGCCCTCCCAGAGTCTGTCATTAGCCCCACCAAAGAGCCCAGGTAGGCTCCAGTGTTGGGTTGCCTCAGACAAAGCAACCAACAGGGAGGGAGCCCAGTCCCACCCATCAACAGTCAAGTGGATTAAAGTTTTACTGAGCTCTGACCACCACAGCAACAGTCAGCTTTACCCACCACCAGAGGCTCCCATCAAACCACTTAGATAGTCTCAACCACTGGAGCGCAGACAGCAGAAACAAGAAAAACTACAATCCTGCAGCCTGTGGAACAAAAATCACATTCACAGAAAGATAGACAAGATGAAAAGGCAGAGGGCTATATACCAGAGGAAGGAATAAGATAAAACCCCAGAAAAACAACTAAATGAAGTGGAGATAGGCAACCTTCCAGAAAAAGAATTCGGAATAATGATAGTGAAGATGATCCAGGACCTCAGAATAAGAATGGAGGCAAAGATCAAGAAGATGCAAGATATGTTTAACAAAGACCTAGAAGAATTAAAGAACAAACAGAGATGAACAATACAATAACTGAAATGAAAACTACACTAGAAGGAATCAATAGCAGAATAACTGAGGCAGAAGAATGGATAAGTGACCTGGAAGATAGAATGGTGGAATTGACTGCTGTGGAACAGACCAAAGAGAAAAGAATGAAAAGAAATGAAGACAGCCTAAGAGACTTCTGGGACAACATTAAATGCAACAACATTCGCATTATAAGGGTCCCAGAAGGAGGAGAGAGAGAGAGGGGACCAGAGAAAATTTTTGAAGAGATTAAAGTCAAAAACTTCCCTAACATGGGAAAGGAAATAGCCACCCAAGTCCAGGAAGCGCAGAGAGTCCCATACAGGATAAATCCAAGGAGAAACACGCTGAGACACATAGTAATCAAATTGGCAAAAATTAAAGACAAAGAAAAATCATTGAAAGCAGCAAGGGAAAAACAACAAATAACATACAAGGGAACTCCCATAAGGTTAACAGCTGATTTCTCAGAAGAAACTCTACAAGCCAGAAGGGAGTGGCATGATATACTTCAAGTGATGAAAGGGAAGAACCTACAACCAAGATTACTCTACCTGACAAGGATCTCATTGAGATTTGATGGAGAAATCAAAAGCTTTACAGACAAGCAAAAGCTAAGAGAATTCAGCACCACCCAACCAGCTCTACAACAAATTGTAAAGGAACTTCTCTAAGTGGGAAACACAAGAGAAGAAAAGAACCTACAAAAACAAACCCAAAACAATTAAGAAAATGGTCATAGGAATATACATATTGATAATTACCTTAAACGTGAATGGATTAAATGCTCCAACCAAAAGACACAGGCTTGCTGAATGGATATAAAAACAAGACCGATATATAAGATCTCTACAAGAGACCCACTTCAGACCTAGGGACACATACAGACTGAAAGTGAGGGGATGGAAAAAGATATTCCATGCAAATGGAAATCAAAAGAAAGCTGGAGTAGCTATACTCATATCAGATAAAATAGACTTTAAAATAAAGAATGTTACAAGAGACAAGGAAGGACACTACATAATAATCCAGGGATCAATCCAAGAAGAAGATATAACAATTATAAATATATATGCACCCAACATAGGAGCACCTCAATACATAAGGCAACTGCTAACAGCTATAAAAGAGGAAATCGACAGTAACACAATAATAGTGGGGGACTTTAACACCTCACTTACACCAATGGACAGATCATCCAAAATGAAAATTAATAAGGAAACAGAAGCTTTAAATGACACAATAGACCAGATAGATTTAATTGATATATATAGGACATTCCATCCAAAAACGGCAGATTACACGTTCTTCTCAAGTGCGCACGGAACATTCTCCAGGATAGATCACATCTTCGGTCACAAATCAAGCCTCAGTAAATTTAAGAAAATTGAAATCATATCAAGCATCTTTTCTGACCACAACGCTATGAGATTAGAAATGAATTACAGGGAAAAAAACGTAAAAAAGACAAACACATGGAGGCTAAACAATGCGTTACTAAATAACCAAGAGATCACTGAAGAAATAAAACAGGAAATAAAAAAATACCTAGAGACAAATGACAAGGAAAACACGACGACCCAAAACCTATGGGATGCAGCAAAAGCGGTTCTAAGAGGGAAGTTTATAGCTATACAAGCCTACCTCAAGAAACAAGAAAAATCTCAAATAAACAATCTAACCTTACACCTAAAGAAACTAGAGAAAGAAGAACAAACAAAACCCAAAGTTAGCAGAAGGAAAGAAATCATAAAGATCAGAGCAGAAATAAATGAAATAGAAACAAAGAAAACAATAGCAAAGATCAATAAAACTAAAAGTTGGTTCTTTGAGAAGATAAACAAAATTGATAAGCCATTAGACAGACTCATCAAGAAAAAGAGGGAGAGGACTCAAATCAATAAAATCAGAAATGAAAAAGGAGACGTTACAACAGACACCGCAGAAATACAAAACATCCTAAGAGACTACTACAAGCAACTTTATGCCAATAAAATGGACAACCTGGAAGAAATGGACAAATTCTTAGAAAGGTATAACCTTCCAAGACTGAATCAGGAAGAAACAGAAAATATGAACAGACCAATCACAAGTAATGAAATTGAAACTGTGATTAAAAATCTTCCAACAAACAAAAGTCCAGGACCAGATGGCTTCACAGGTGAATTCTATCAAACATTTAGAGAAGAGCTAACACCCATCCTTCTCAAACTCTTCCAAAAAATTGCAGAGGAAGGAACACTCCCAAACTCATTCTATGAGGCCACCATCACCCTGATACCAAAACCAGACAAAGACACTACAAAAAAAGAAAATTACAGACCAATATCACTGATGAATATAGATGCAAAAATCCTCAACAAAATACTAGCAAACAGAATCCAACAACACATTAAAAGGATCATACACCACGATCAAGTGGGATTTATCCCAGGGATGCAAGGATTCTTCAATATACGCAAATCAATCAATGTGATACACCATATTAACAAATTGAAGAAGAAAAACCATATGATCATCTCAATACATGCAGAAAAAGCTTTTGACAAAATTCAACACTCATTTCTGATAAAAACTCTCCAGAAAGTGGGCATAGAGGGAACCTACCTCAACATAATAAAGGCCATATATGACAAACCCACAGCAAACATCATTCTCAATGGTGAAAAACTGAAAGCATTTCCTCTAAGATCAGGAACGAGACAAGGATGTCCACTCTCACCACTATTATTCAACATAGTTTTGGAAGTCCTAGCCACGGCAATCAGAGAAGAAAAAGAAATAAAAGGAATACAAATTGGAAAAGAAGAAGTAAAACTGTCACTGTTTGCGGATGACATGATACTATACATAGAGAATCCTAAAACTGCCACCAGAAAACTGCTAGAGCTAATTAATGAATATGGTAAAGTTGCAGGTTACAAAATTAATGCACAGAAATCTCTTGCATTCCTATACACTAATGATGAAAAATCTGAAAGAGAAATTATGGAAACACTCCCATTTACCATTGCAACAAAAGGAATAAAATACCTAGGAATAAACCTACCTAGGCAGACAAAAGACCTGTATGCAGAAAACTATAAGACACTGATGAAAGAAATTAAAGATGATACCAACAGATGGAGAGATATACCATGTTCTTGGATTGGAAGAATCAACATTGTGAAAATGAGTATACTACCCAAAGCAATCTACAGATTCAATGCAATCCCTATCAAATTACCAATGGCATTTTTTACGGAGCTAGAACAAATCATCTTAAAATTTGTATGGAGACACAAAAGACCCCGAATAGCCAAAGCAGTCTTGAGGCAAAAAAATGGAGCTGGAGGAATCAGACTCCCTGACTTCAGACTATACTACAAAGCTACAGTAATCAAGACAATATGGTACTGGCACAAAAACAGAAACATAGATCAATGGAACAAGATAGAAAGCCCAGAGATTAACCCACGCACCTATGGTCAACTAATCTATGACAAAGGAGGCAAAGATATACAATGGAGAAAAGACAGTCTCTTCAATAAGTGGTGCTGGGAAAACTGGACAGCTACATGTAAAAGAATGAAATTAGAATACTCCCTAACACCATACACAAAAATAAACTCAAAATGGATTAGAGACCTAAATATAAGACAGGACACTATAAAACTCTTAGAGGAAAACATAGGCAGAACACTCTATGACATAAATCACAGCAAGATCTTTTTTGATCCACCTCCTAGAGTAATGGAAATAAAAACAAAAATAAACAAGTGGGACCTAATGAAACTTCAAAGCTTTTGCACAGCAAAGGAAACCATAAACAAGACCAAAAGACAACCCTCAGAATGGGAGAAAATATTTGCAAATGAATCAACGGACAAAGGATTAATCTCCAAAATATATAAACAGCTCATTCAGCTCAATATCAAAGAAACAAACACCCCAATCCAAAAATGGGCAGAAGACCTAAATAGACATTTCTCCAAAGAAGACATACAGACGGCCACGAAGCACATGAAAAGATGCTCAACATCACTAATTATTAGAGAAATGCAAATCAAAACTACAATGAGGTATCACCTTACTCCTGTTAGAATGGGCATCATCAGAAAATCTACAAACAACAAATGCTGGAGAGGGTGTGGAGAAAAGGGAACCCTCTTGCACTGTTGGTGGGAATGTAAATTGATACAGCCACTATGGAGAACAACATGGAGGTTCCTTAAAAAACTAAAAATAGAATTACCATATGACCCAGCAATCCCACTACTGGGCATATACCCAGAGAAAACTGTAATTCAAAAAGACACATGCACCCGAATGTTCATTGCAGCACTATTTACAATAGCCAGGTCATGGAAGCAACCTAAATGCCCATCAACAGATGAATGGATAAAGAGGTTGTGGTACATATATACAATGGAATATTACTCAGCCATAAAAAGGAACGAAATTGAGTCATTTGTGGGGACGTAGATGGATCTAGAGACTGTCATACAGAGTGAAGTAAGTCAGAAAGAGAAAAACAAATATCGTATATTAATGCATGTATGTGGAACCTAGAAAAATGGTACAGATGAGCCAGTTTGCAGGGCAGAAGTTGAGACACAGATGTAGAGAATGGACATATGGACACCAAGGGGGGAAAACTGCGGTGAGGTGGGGATGGTGGTGTGCTGAATTGGGCGATTGGGATTGACATGTATACACTGATGTGTATAAAACTGATGCCTAATAAGAACCTGCAGTATAAAAAAACAAACAAAACAACTAATACTAAACTTTCATTGGGTTATTTGTATGGAAATATGTTAATATAAATGTTTCAGACATTACATGAAATTTCTAAAAATCTTATATTTGTATTTGTATGGAAATATGTATGGAAATATGTTAATATAAATGTTTCAGACATTACAGGAAACTTCTAAAAATCTTATATGTTCTGGTATAATGTTATAAGTAATAATCCTAGTTATTACTTTAAAATGTATATCTCATAAATAACTAATTTTCTTGTCAACTGCATTATTATGAACTTTCATCAACTCTTTAACCATGGTCATTTTTAAGTCTTTTGTCATGTACAGACAGTTCTGGGTGTACTCTGATGATTTTGCAAATATGTTCCTATGAAAGGGTTTCATCTTCAAGAAATTCATGGAAAAGACTCTGACAAGTACAGGTTTCTGGTAACTGACTGTACTGCTGAACTGAATGAATAAGCATTTTCAGAACTCTAATGAAAAACTGATGAACTCATAAAAGTGCTAACAAAAGATCAAGATGAAAAAAAAAATTAATTACATGGGACTGAGTGAACTGATGAGGATGAGTATAATTTTTGTGACTTTCTGTCTGAATTAAAAAAAAAAAAAATCCCAC
The DNA here is from genome assembly GCF_949987535.1 of Balaenoptera acutorostrata. Lineage (NCBI taxonomy): Eukaryota > Metazoa > Chordata > Mammalia > Artiodactyla > Balaenopteridae > Balaenoptera > Balaenoptera acutorostrata. The sequence goes on along the minus strand of NC_080075.1, from coordinate 16,775,368 downwards.
AAGGACTCAGAGGCAAAGAATATACAAATCAATTTTCACTGCAAAGTAAAGGAGCTGTGTCAGTGGAGGATTACTGGACTGAATGTCAATATTATGACATAGTATGAGTGTGTTTCATGTTTAGTAATTGCAATCATTGTTGCTTTTGTTGTGGTCATCCATGTACAATGCTTGGTGTCAGTCTATTTACCTCTTGTAAAAATGAAAAAAAAAAAAAAATGAAAAAAAAAAAAAAAAAAAAAACAAGACCAATATATAAGCTCTCTACAAGAGACCCACTTCAGACCTAGGGACACATACAGACTGAAAGTGAGGGGATGGAAAAAGATATTCCATGCAAATGGAAATCAAAAGAAAGCTGGAGTAGCAATACTCATATCAGATAAAATGGACTTTAAAATAAAGAATGTTACAAGAGACAAGGAAGGACACTACATAATGATCAAGGGATCAATCCAAGAAGAAGATATAACAATTATAAATATATATGCACCCAACATAGGAGCACTTCAATACATATGGCAACTGCTAACAGCTATAAAAGAGGAAATCGACAGTAACACAATAATAGTAGGAGACTTTAACACCCCACTTACACCAATGAATAGATCATCCAAAATGAAAATAAATAAGGAAACACAAGCTTTAAATGACACAATAGACCACATAGATTTAATTGATATTTATAGGACATTCCATCCAAAAACAGCAGATTACACTTTCTTCTCAAGTGCACATGGAACATTCTCCAGGATAGATCACATCTTGTGTCATAAATCAAGCCTCAGTAAATTTAAGAAAATTGAAATCATATCAAGCATCTTTTCTGACCACAGCGCTATGAGATTAGAAATGAATTACAGGGAAAAAAACATAAAAAGCACAAACACATGGAGGCTAAACAGTACGTTACTGAATAACCAAGAGATCACTGAAGAAATCAAAGAGGAAATCAAAAAATACCTAGAGACAAATGACAATGAAAACATGACAATCCAAAACCTATGGGATGCAGCAAAAGCAGTTCTAAGAGGGAAGTTTATAGCTATACAAGCCTACCTAAAGAAACAAGAAAAATCTCGAGTAAACAATCTAATCTTATACCTAAAGGAACTAGAGAAAAAAGAACAACAAAAACCCAAAGTTAGCAGAAGGAAAGAAATCATAAAGATCAGAGCAGAAATAAAATGAAATAGAAACAAAGAAATCAATAGCAAAGATCAATAAAACTAAAAGCTGGTTCTTTGAGAAAATAAACAAAATTGATAAGCCATTAGCCAGACTCATCAAGAAAAAGGGAGAGGACTCAAATCGATAAAATTAGAACTGAAAAAGGAGAAGTTACAACACACACCGCAGAAATACAAAGCATCCTAAGAGACTACTACAAGCAACTCTATGCCAATAAAATGGACAACCTGGAAGAAATGGACAAATTCTTAGAAAGGTATAACCTTCCAAGACTGAACCAGGAAGAAACAGAAAATATGAACAGACCAATCACAAGTAATGAAATTGAAACTGTGATTAAAAATCTTCCAACAAACAAAAGTCCAGGACCAGATGGCTTCACAGGTGAATTCTATCAAACGTTTAGAGAAGAGCTAACACCCATTCTTCTCAAACTCCTCCAAAAAATTGCAGAGGAAGGAACACTCCCAAACTCATTGTATGAGGCCACCATCACCCTGATACCAAAACCAGACAAAGATACTACAAAAAAGAAAATTACAGACCAATATCACTGATGAATATAGATGCAAAAATCCTCAAAAAAATACTAGCAAACAGAGTCCAACAACACAATAAAAGGATCATATACCACGATCAAGTAGGATTTATCCCAGGGATGCAAGGATTCCTCAATATATGCAAATCAATCAATGTGATACACCATATTAACAAATTGAAGAATAAAAACCATATGATCATCTCAATAGATGCAGAAAAATCTTTTGACAAAATTCAATACCCATTTATGATTATAACTCTCCAGAAAGTGGGCATAGAGGGAACCTACCTCAACATAATAAAGGCCATATATGACAAACCCACAGTAAACATCATTCTCAATGGTGAAAAACTGAAAGCATTTCCTCTAAGATCAGGAATGAGACAAGGATGTCTACTCTCACCACTATTATTCAACATAGTTTTGGAAATCCTAGCCATGGCAATCAGAGAAGAAAAAGAAATAAAAGGAATACAAATTGGAAAAGAAGAAGTAAAACTGTCACTGTTTGAACATGACATGATACTATACATAGAGAATCCTAAAAATGCCACCAGAAAACTACTAGAGCTAATTAAGGAATTTGGTAGAGTTGCAGGATACAAAATTAATGCACAGAAGTCTTTTGCATTCCTATACACTTATCATGAAAAATCTGAAAGAGAAATTATGGAAACACTCCCATTTACCACTGCAACAAAAAGAATAAAATATCTAGGAATAAACCTACCTAGGGAGACAAAAGACCTGTATGCAGAAAACTATAAGACACTGATGAAAGAAATTAAAGATGATACCAACAGATGGAGAGATATACCATGCTCTTGGATTGGAAGAATCAGTATTGTGAAAATGACTATACTACCCAAAGCAATCTACAGATTCAATGCAATCCCTATCAAATTACCAATGGCATTTTTTACGGAGCTAGAACAAATCATCTTAAAATTTGTATGGAGACACAAAAGACCCCGAATAGCCAGAGCAGTCTTGAGGGAAAAAAACGGAGCTGGAGGAATCAGACTCCCTGACTTCAGACTATACTACAAAGCTACAGTCATCAAGACAATATGGTACTGGCACAAAAACAGAAATATAGATCAATGGAACAAGATAGAAAGCCCAGAGATAAACCCACGCACCTATGGTCAACTAATCTATGACAAAGGAGGCAAAGATATACAATGGAGAAAAGACAGTCTCTTCAATAAATGGTGCTGGGAAAACTGGACAGCTACATGTAAAAGAATGAAATTAGAATACTCCCTAACACCATACACAAAAATAAACTCAAAATGGATTCGAGACCTAAATGTAAGACCGGACACTATAAAACTCTTAGAGGAAAACATAAGAAGGACACACTTTGACATAAATCACAGCAAGATCTTTTTTGATCCACCTCCTAGAGTAATGGAAATAAAAACAAAAATAAACAAATGGGACCTAATGAGACTTCAAAGCTTTTGCACAGCAAAGGAAACCATAAACAAGACGAAAAGACAACCCTCAGAATGGGAGAAAATATTTGCAAATGAATCAACGGACAAAGCATTAATCTCCAAAATATATAAACAGCTCATTCAGCTCAATATTAAAGAAACAAACTTCCCAATCCAAAAATGGGCAGAAGACCTAAATAGACATTTCTCCAAAGAAGACATACAAATGGCCAAGAAGCACATGAAAAGATGCTCAACATCATTAATTATTAGAAAAAAGCAAATCAAAACTACAACGAGGTATCACCTCACACCAGTTAGAATGGGCATCATCAGAAAATCTACAAACAACAAATGCTGGAGAGGGTGTGGAGAAAAGGGAACCCTCTTGCACTGTTGGTGGGAATGTAAATTGATACAGCCACTATGGATAACAATATGGAGCTTCCTTAAAAAACTAAAAATAGAATTACCATATGACCCAGCAATCCCACCACTGGGCATATACCCAGAGAAAACCGTAATTTAAAAAGACACATGCATCCCAATGTTCATTGCAGCACTATTTACAATAGCCAGGTCATGGAAGCAACCTAAATGCCCATCAACAGATGAATGGATAAAGAGGTTGTGGTACATATATACAATGGAATATTAGTCAGCCATAAAAAGGAAAGAAATTGAGTCATTTGTTGAGACATGGATGGATGTAGAGACTGTCATACAGAGTGAAGTGAGTCAGAAAGAGAAAACAAATATCGTATACTAACGCATGTATGTGGAACCTAGAAAAATGGTACAGATGAACTGGTTTGCAAGGCAGAAGTTGAGACACAGATGTAGAGATCAAACGTATGGACACCAAGGGTGGAAAACCACGGTGGGGTGGGGATGGTGGTGTGCTGAATTGGGTGATTGGGATTGACATGTATTCACTGATGTTTATAAAATTGATGACTGATTAAAAAAAAAAAAAAGATCATAATACATTTGTTAAAACCCATAGAATGTACAACACCAAGAGTAAACCCTAATATAAAGTTTAGACTTTAGGTGTTAGTAATGTGTCAACATAGGGTAATGGGCTGTAGTAAATATTCAACTCTAGTGTGGAGTGTTGATAGTGGAGAAAGCTGTTGAGAGAGGGAAGAGGGGCTAGGTGGGAAATCTTTGTACTTCCTGCTCCATTTTTCTGTGAACCTAAAGGTCTCTAAAACATTGTGTGTGTGTGTGTGTGTGTGTGTGTGTGTGTGTGTGTGTGTGTCAAGGAAAGGCTCTAGATTTTATTGATTTAGAGACTCAGCAGCATCATCAAGGACATCAAGAAGCAAAATATGTTTCTTTCTGTCTCTTCATTCTACCTTCTTCAACAGCTAGTTTCGCCTCCAGGCTCGCTATTCACAGAGCAAGGTGGTTGCTGGAATTCAAAACATTACATACATCCAAGACAATAGCAGAAGGAGAGAAAGCACAATGTTCTCTGGAATCTCCTGCTCAAGGGCAGAAACTCTTAAGGAGACCTGTCCTTTTGGTTACTGGCCAGAACTGGATTACAAGCCCATCCTAAACAAATCACAGAGTAAGAGACTAAAACCACCAAGTTTTAATCAGAATTGACCCAGAGTCATGTAGATACCTGAACTTAAATCATGGTTCTATTTGGGAAAATAAAAAGGATTGGGGAATAAATAATCAAAGGAAACCAACAATTTCTGCTACTGAGAATACTCCTAGAAAAGGTTACTTTCTAGTGGGCATTTCTGCTCTTTTCCCTTCTCCTTCCCCCTGTTGGCCATAGGCAAGAGCCCAGATGAAGTAGGTCCCACGGTTGACTGAGGTAGTGAGCTAACCAAAACTTCAGAGGTCCTGAACGCGGAGCCAAAGAGGATTATTTTTGTTGTTTTTTATATACCTGAATAAGCAGTAGACCAAGCCACTTTCATAAACCTTTTGGAGAAAGCAATTTTGAAAAGTGACCCATTTTCTTTAAAATTTAGTGGTGTATTAGACAAAGCTACAACTTGCATCATCAATGACTTAGCCAGGGTTTTTGCAGTCTGCTCACAGCGCTGTGATATCCGACACTCTTCAGCTGATAAGAATCCCATCAGAAATTTTAACCAATTTTCTTTTTGGTCCTTGTAGCCCCACACCTTTAATGACTCTCTAGATTTGGAGGATAGAATCCAATCTTCAGAGTTCAGTTCCTCACTTCTCAAGAAGAGCTGCTTATTCCTATGTCAAGGAGAGTACAAAGCCACATGACAGCTAAGACCCATCTTCCTAGATCAATCGCTCTCAATTTGACCACCCATCAGAAACATCTGCACAGCTCTAGCAAAAATATGCCAGAGTCCATATCTCTAAAACTCTAATTCAGTAGAACAGAGGTTTACTAATTCAGTAAACCACAGGATTGAGGCAATAAGTTATATTTTCACTTTTTAAAGCAAACATGGCTATTGTATGGAGGACAGTTCAAAAATGCATACATTTTTAAAGTAAAAGTATGATTATTAAAAAAATGTGTTTTGAATTTTCTATCAGAATTTTCTATAGCTACTTCAGGCTATTACTCTGAAGATATTCATTAACTCTTACTGGCCATTAGAAGATATTTAAGAAAAAGTTTGAAATACTTCCCAGGTTAGGAATAATGCCCCTCCTCAGAAACTATGGCAGGTGGAGGAGAGTTTTATGATGACTGTATGCAAAATTCATTACGCAGTCAGTGCTTAATAAGCCTGACCTTTCAGTCTTAAGATGGTACAGATGTTTTTTATGGTTTAATAAAAATCCTTTCTTGAAGTTTACATTATCAAGTTGTAATATTACACTCTTCTGTCTTCTTGACCTTTCTGCAGCTGGTTCACTGTTTGTCCTTAAAACTCCTCACTCCACTTATCCTGAATAAGTAGGGATGCTGTGTCGTAATCCACAATCAATCCACATAAATAAAACAATTCAGCACAGATGTGACCTGAATATACATTTAGAGTCTGCTAATCGTGCAAAGCGGTGGCACAAGGTTTCAAGGTCAAATAAACCAGAAATTAAATTGCTCTGTGGAAAAACACAGAGGGGGCAATGTTGCTGTTTATTATTAAAATTGTTCTTTTGTAAAGTTGTAGACAGTTCTCCACTCTGCAGACATTTCATAACCCATACCAACTGCTTTTTCCTCAGGTAGCAATGAGAGTAGGTTTAAAAACAAAAGGCTTAATTGCTACAAAACCACAGAAAGGTAAATTCAGTCTAGTCTAAACTCTCCTAGAGACAGAGAAATAGAAAGAACACAGACTTTGAATTTGAGTGAAGTTTGAAATCTGGTTTAACTCCTTATTAGGATAGATTCTTGAGCACTTTAACTTGAACTATAATGCCTCTTCTTTGTGATATGGGTCAAAAACTAGTATTTGATTCTGATTACAATAAGAAGCAGAATTAGCACAGCCTGCTGGCTCCTTCTCCTAAGATCAATGGTAGGTGGGGGAACTATTGAAACTTAGAAACCTGAGGAATAAAAGAGACAACTGTGGGAAGCACTTGGAGAGAGGGAGAGCTGTTTGAAATATTGTGTAGATAGGAGATGGGGTCCAGCCAGTGGGATCAGGAAGGCTAAATTAGGAAAAGCCCCTTTCCGTCCCTGACGCTGCCGAGGTCGCACGCGCGAGGCTTCTCTGCCGCCGCCAAGATGCACTACGTCGCCTCCTACCTGCTGGCCGCCCTTGGGGGCAATACCTCTCCCAGCGCCAAGGACATCAAGAAGATCCTGGACAGCGTGGGCATCGAGGCGGACGACGACCAGCTCAACAAGGTCATCAGTGAGCTGAACGGCAAGAACATTGAGGACGTCATTGCCCAGGGTATCCACAAGCTGGCCAGCGTGCCCTCTGGCAGGCCTCTGGCCGTCTCTGCTGCCCCAGGAGCTGCAGCTCTTGCTGCGGGTTCTGCCCCAGTCGCAGCAGAGGAGAAGAAGGAGGAGTCGGAGGAGTCAGATGACGACATGGGATTTGGCTCGTTTGGCTAGAGTCCCGCTCCCCTGCAAATGAAACCCTTTTTGTGTAAAACAAAACAAAACAAAAAAGAAAAAAAAAAAAATAGGAAAAGCCCTTTGAGTCCAGCTGTTGCCTTGAGACCATCAATGCCCACTCCTTAAAACTCAGCACGGCTGCACAGAAGCTCTCAGAGAGGAGCAGTGAAAAGTAGTACAGGTATTCAGTCCCCTACCCCTTCCTTCTCAAACCTCAGTGGGGAAAGTCTCCTCTCCAACGTCGGGGTGAGGAGAAACAGCCGAGAATAAAATACTCCCTGAAGAGCTGTTCAGTGTAGAGGAAGAGTGATGACCGGTGCTTTTCTGTAGTTCTTCACACGAGAGCTTTCCCTCTTCTCCTTTGAACTCACCTGGGTTGTCACAAAAAAGGGTTCTGATGTTCATCCCTTTATCTTAACACGGACCTTGACAACAAAGAAGTACAACCACTTCAGAAGAAAACAGTGAAGTAAGCTCCAGAGATCAGCTGTACAACACAGTGCCTACAATTAATAGTAGGGCATTCTGCACCCCAAAATTCATTAACTGTAGATCTCATGTTAAGTATTCTTACCAAAAAAGGGGGTGGGGTGGGGATACAAGGAAGCTTTTGGAGGTGATGGATAGGTTTATTCCCTTGATTGTGGTGGTGGTACTGTGAGTGTATTCATCTGTCCAAACCCACAAAATTGTATAAATTAATTATGTGCAGTTTTTTGTATACCAGTTATACCTCAATAAAGCTGAAAAAACAAAAAACAATGAACTATATAATGGGTACCTTCAGAGGCAGAGATATTAAACAAAACAGACCCACACACCTATGGTCAGCTAATCTATGACAAAGGAGGCAAGGATATACAGTGGAGAAAAGACAGCCTCTTCAATAAGTGATGCTGGGAAAACTGGACAGCTACATGTAAAAGAATGAAATTAGAACACTCCCTAACACCATACATGAAAATAAACTCAAAATGGATTAAATACCTAAATGTAAGCCTGGACACTATAAAACTCTTAGGGGAAAACATAGGAAGAACACTCTTTGACATAAATCACAGCAAGATCTTTTTTGACCCACCTCTAGAGAAATGGAAATAAAAACAAAAATAAACAAAACAGAACAAGAAATTTTATAGTAAATATAATATCTATAATATTGATATGAAACAAAATTTTAAAAAATAATTTAAGATATCTAGTTAGAAATATTGGGTATGAAAAGACAATTTTCAAAATGAACCAATACTGCATAGCAAAAAATTAACTTTACCCAAAGAGATATTTGGTCTTTGGGAAATAACCTGTAAATGCTTGGAATTCCCCAAATGATGGAAGTGTCTTTGTTATTCCTGATAGTCCCCTTGAAACTGAAAGCTTATGCTAATAAGATGACTCAGGGTGAGGGCTGCCCAGAGCAGAAAGACCAACCTTGCGCGATTAGAGGGTTGGAGTTTGAGCCACATGAAATCAGCCCAACCTTGGGGTGGAGGGGGGGGGGGGCTGGAGATTGAGTTCAATTGTATGGGCAATAACTCAATCAATAATTGTTATGTAATGAAGCCTCAATAAATACTTTGGACACTGACACTGGGCTGAGCTTCCTAGGCTGGCAGTACTCTGCGTATTGCCACATATCAAAGTCAGAAGGGTAATGAGCCCTAAGGACACAGAAGTTTTGCATTTGGGAGCCTAGTCCTAGTCCCAGATTCCACCCTCTGCATCTCTTCCTTTGGCCAGTTCTGATTCGCTATCTTTTTGCTATAATAAAACTATAATCATAACTACAACACTTTCCTGAGTTTTGTAAGTCATTCTAGCAAATTAGTGAATCTGGGGAAGTCCATGGTGACCCTTGAATTTATAACTAGGTAGTGTGAAGTGAGGGTATCCCTGGGGACACATAAACTTGCAGCTAGTGTCAGAAATCCTGGGCTGACTTGGCAGTCTGGAGGACTATGCCCTTAATCTTGCAGTTGGGCTACCTATGAGTAAATACACTGGTAAAGAAAAAAAGTGAATACAGCAAAAGAACAAATTACTGGGTGGGAACATCGTGTTAAGGACTTATTCCAGAAAAAAGCAGGAAAGGCAAAAAACTGATAAAAATTTTAAGTGCCAGTGTCTGAATAATAGGAATCACAGAAGGAAAAAACATCCAATAGAAGAAAATATTGGGGGGAATAATTGAGCTAAATTCCCCAGAATAACAGGAAGGAAGGAAGGAAGGAAGGAAGGAAGGAAGGAAGGAAGGAAGGAAGGAAGGAAACATATGACTGGAAAACTCTATAGAATGTCAAAAGAGAGATGAAAAGCCATTTTATAGGAAAATTTAAGAAAATCAAAGATAAATAGAAGGTTCTAAAATCTCCAGAAAAACAAAAAAACAGAACATCATATTCAAAGGGAAAGATTTATTGACCTCAGTCTTCTTAACTGCAACACTGGAGTTGAGAAATCAATAAAGGAATATTTTTAAAGAATTAAAGGTAAATAATTTTGTTTGTTTTGTTGAAGTATAGTTGATTTACAATATTTCAGGTATACATCAAAGTGACATATATATATATATGTATATATATATATATACATATATATATATTCTCTTTTTCAGATTCTTTTCCATTATAGGTTATTACAAGACACTGAATATAATCCCCTGTGCTATATAGTAGGTCCTTGTTGGCTATCTATTTTATATACAGTAGTGTATATCTGTTAATCCCAACTCCCAATTTATCCCTCTCTACTAAATGCAAATAATTTTGAATCTAGAATTTTATATCTTGCCAAATTGCTGTTCAAATGAGAGAATATATATATTTATTTATGTTTGTGTTGCATGTTTGTGTGTGTGTTAACAGGGTAGATAAACCTCTTAGATAAAGACTTCAGAAGATTTGACACATAGTTACTTCGTTGAAAACATTTTGGAGGAAATGTTAAAAGAGGAGAAACAAATCAAGAAGATGATGTAAAAGAAATCTCTATATATTATATATTACTACTATAAAGATAATAATTGTTTGTAATTCTCAAAAAAATTAAAATACCAAAAAAGTATTTACATAATAATGCAGAATTAAAATTCTGTATAATATTAATAGTCTAGAATTTGAGAAAAGGGGAAATAAATAGCATGCAAAAATTTGTGTCTGAGGGCAAAGACATGTACATCAATTCTTACAAAAAAGTAATTATAAGAAACAAAGAAAAGGTAGGGCCATTGAACAATAAACAAAGATAATAGAAATAAATCCAAATATTATATTAAGAATTTCAATAAATAGAAGAAGAATAAACTCACCAAGTAAAAGACAGAGATTATCAGGTTTTTTTTTTTTTTAAATCTGTACAGAAGAGATGCACTTAAACCAAAAAAATGTAAAAGGTTGAAATTAAAAGGATGCAAAAAGAGATAACCAAGTTCTAAAGAAAAACAAAATGCTAGTACAGCTACTTTAATATTAGACAAAATGGGCTTTAAATTAAAAAATCTTTACTAGGAATAGAAAAGTTTCTTTTTGCTGAAGTTTCCATTCACCATAATGGAAGATATAAAATTTTAAACATATGTACAACTGAAAAGTGGTTTCATGTATATTATACAATAAAATGATAGAGCAACATTTATAAATAGATACATCCATCATCAGAGTGGGAAACTTCAATGTGACTTTTTCACTTATTAATAGATCAATCAGATAGCACATAAATAAGCATATATATGATCTAAACACAATTATGAAGCTTGACTTCTACATGGATATATGTAGAATGCTGAACTTAAATACTTGAGAAAAAAATCTGCTTGTCAAGGATATATGTATATGTATAACTGATTCACTTGCTGTAAACTTGAAACTAATACAACATTATAAATCAACTATATGTCAATAAAAATTAAAAATAAATAAATAATATTTTAAATTTAAAAAATAAAAAATAATATAGAGCAAGCCTCCACAAATTTCAAAGAATAGGTATAAAACAGACTACTTCTTGATCGTAATGCAAATTAGTTAAAAATTACAAAAAGTAAAAATTTTCCACACATTTTAAAATCCAAACAAAAATGTATCTAAATAACTCATGAGAAGATATAATTATCTAGAACTGCTTAATAATGACACATTATGTATCAAAACTTGTGGACTACACCTGAAGTGGTATAGTTGACATATTGTAAATTGAGGAAATTTTGTAGCATTATGTACTTGTATAAGAAAATAATACAATCTAAACATTAATAAGTTAAGGATCCAACTTAAGAAGTTAGAATAAACAACAAAATAAACCCAAAGAAATTAGAAGGAAAGAGATAATATAAGACCAGAAATTGATGAAGTTTTGAGATCAATAAAGCTAAAAATTAGATCTTTGAAAATACTAATAAAATAGACTAAATTCTGGCAATATTAATCAAGAGAAAAAGAGAAAATAAAAACATTTTGAATGGTCAGTCCAAAGAAACTATATACTATATGTTTCCATTTACATGGCATTTTGGAAAAGGCAAAACTATAGGGACAGTAAAAAGGTCAGTGGTTGCCAGGGATTCAAGCAAAGGTGGAGAGAGGGTTGAATAATTGGAGTACAGGGGATTTTTAGGGAATGAAAGTATTTTGTGTGATATTGTAATGATGGATACATGACAGTCTACATTTGTTAAAACCCATAAAATTGTACAACACAAAGAGTGATCTCTAATGTATATTATGGACTATTAAAAATATATCATTCACAACAGTATCAAGGAATACCAAGTGTCTGGTAACATACATCAAAATGTCCTGAAATTCTTATATATGCAAAAGAAAAATCACAAATATATATTAGGAGATGTAAGAATGAACATGACAGTATTTTTCATAATAGCAAAAATCATTAATAGGAGTATAATTAAGTAAATTTTTTTGAAATAGATTATTACACAATAGTAAAATTATATGAATTACAACTACACAGCTACACAAACAAAAGAATTAATCTTAATAAGATAGTATTGAGCAAACAAAAGTAAATGCCAAAAGAATACAGTAAGTTCCTTACATACAAACCAGGTGTGTTCTGAGAGCATTCGTAAATCCAATTTGTTCGTAAGTCCAACAAAGTTAGCCTAGGTACCCAACCAGCACAATCGGCTATATACTGCTGCTTTGATGCTTGCTTCCGGACATCCTGGGCTTGAAATAAAGATACTGTACTACTGTACTCTATATAGTACTGTACAGTAAAGTACACAAAAGCACAACCACTTGTAGAGGATGCACGCACATGACAATGTATGACAGACATGTGAACTAGCTTATGTGATTGGACATGAGAAGGCACCTTTGAAAGTTCACAACTTGAAGGTTCGTATGTAGGGGACTTACTGTGTAGATGAGTGTTTTCATTTCTCTTCAGAGGATTCTTACTAATAAAATTATTGAGCTATATGGTCAGTTTATTTTTAACTTTGAAACGTTTTTCCAAAGTGTCTGAACCATTTTAAAGTCCCACCATTGGTTCCTGTTTTTCCACATCTTCACCAAACTTGGTATTATCTTTTTGTTTATAGTCATCCTAGTGGGTATGAAGTAGTATCTAATTGTGGTTGTAATTTGCATTTCTCTAATAACTACTGCTTTTGATCATATTTACCATATGTTTATTAGTCTTTTGTGTATCTACTTTCCTGAAATGTCTTTTCAAGTCTTTTGATCAAATTTTAATTGAATTGTTTGTTTGCCTATTATTGAGTTTAAAGAGTTCTTGAATTCTGGATACAAGTCTTTTTTTTTTTTTTTTTTTAAAGAATTTTTCTTTTCTTTTTTTTAATTAATTAATTAATTAATTTTTATTTATTTTTATTTTTGGCTGTGTTGGGTCTTCGTTTCTGTGCAAGGGCTTTCTCTAGTTGTGGCGAGCGGGGGACACTCTTCATCGTGGTGCGCGGGCCTCTCACTGTCGCGGCCTCTCCTGTTGCGAAGCACAGGCTCCAGATGCACAGGCTCAGCAGTTGTGGCTCACGGGCCTAGTTGCTCCGCGGCATGTGGGATCTTCCCAGACCAGGGCTCGAACCCGTTCCCCTGCATTGGCAGGCAGATTCTCAACCACTGCGCCACCAGGGAAGCCCTGGATACAAGTATTTTATTACATTTTTTATTTGAAAACATTTTACATTTGTCTTTCCCTTTTTGAAATGGTTTTTATTTAATTACAGCATTTTTTTTTATTTTAGCGAATTCCAATGTATCGATTTTTTTTTCTTTTACAGCTGTGCTTTTGGTGCCATACCTAAGAATCCTTTGCCTAACCCAAAGTCACAAAGATTTTATCTATGTTTTCTTCTGGAAGTTTATAGTTTTAGCTCTTACGTTTAGGTCTATGGTCCATTTTGAGTTAATATTTGTGTATGGTGTGAGATAAGGGTCTCAGTTCATTTGTAAGGGGGATGTGCACATGCACGCACATGTATTTGTATTTGCTTAACCATTTGTTAAGCAGATTTACATATAGATTTAGTTTTAGTTTTAGATTCAGCAGAGGTTCCCTCAGATGAGAGAGACCAGAGAAAAGAAAAAATGTTACACAGGAGATGTCAGTTGCCATCAAAGTCCTAGTTTCATTGTTTGATGGTAGGTTCATGACTATTTATAATATTATACAAAACAAATAAGCAAAGGAGACTTCATTTACCAACAATGAGAGTATATCCAGAACTAGAGATTTTATCAAATCCAATTATTTGTTTCTGAAGTCCAATAAAGATAATAAAATGGGGATAACAATACCTAATTGGTAGTGTTCCTTTACAAATCAGAGAAACATATACATATAAAGTGGCTGACACATGGTAGATGCTCAACCCACAGAAGGTCTGGTGGTTATTATGAGTTTATTAATATGAGTGTTGAAGGAGAAAATAGACTAATTTCAGAATAAAGGGCCACATAATTATTTGCTGGATTTAGGTTAGCCTCAGAAAGAGGGCTTATTAATGGTCTCTCATCAATAAAACTGTGTGTTTATCCCTGAGAATACCATATATACTTGTGTATATTATTGACCTGACTCTATCCAAAATTCTGAAAGAAAAAACTAGGCTTTTCATCTCTGCTCTGGTGAAATATTGTTTTAAAATATAACAAAAGCCTTATCAAAGTGATTCAGGAAAATGTGCCATTATAATCAAAAGACTTCCCTTCCTCAAACTCATGAAAGCAGCCTCTGTCAGGCATATGCATTCTGTCTCCTGATGCTTCAGCCACATCAGTTTCGCCAATGAATCCAAGCACCAAGAGGGACCTAAAAATCTTCCTGTCTTTCAATATCTCTCCAGAAAAATAAAATCGTATTTATATATTCAAACACAGATAGCTGTATAGTAGAGTAGAGCATAATATAGTGTAGGATATATGGCAAGAAAAATCCACACAACAATTTAGATTCCAAAGCCCCTTCCATTCTGAGCCTAGCAACTGAAAAGAAAATTAAAACAGGCTGACATTCTGCTGTGACAAGCCAAAACCACAGTGACAATGCTGAAAGGCACAGAGATGATTTAGTTCCTGATGTGAGCAAAAACCCAAATTACCTGCCCATTAATACTAATGAGACACACTGAGATACTCTCAGACACTTAGATTCTTTACTCATTAATAAAAGTCAGAGAATAAGTGAACTTAGAGAAACTGCGGGAATAAAAACATGCTTTGTGCCTAACACCAGGAAAGACAATAACTCAGAAGAATAACACCCCAAAACAAAAGGATTTTAAAAAATAAGTATCAAGGATAGCCTCATTGATCCTATACTCCAAAGAGGCTATATTGGTGAGGGCGTGGCAGAAACAATTCTCTCCAATCCCTACAACCAGTCATGTTTTGGTTGGTTGCTTGCTTGGTTGGCTTCTCTGTTTTCTCCCTCTCCCACCACATGGCCTTTCTGTAAACTTTTACTTTAAACCTTCTCCCTCTTATGTGTTTCCTATATTAATGAAAACAAGAGCCCAGGTACCTAAGCCAGAAATCCAGGAGTCCTACTACATTCTCCTTCAGCCCTGCCCAAGCATCTCATCAATCATGAAATTCTGCTGATTCTATCACCTTACATACTGTTCATTCATCATCCCTACTGCTTTTTCAGGCATCTTCATGTCTTGCCTGAACTACTGCAACTGTCTTCTGGGCTCCCTGCCAGTTGCTTTACCCCTTTTCATTCCCTTCTCCAAAAGCAGACAGTGAACTTGCTGAAATGCACATCAGAACTTCAGTGATTCCACAATGATAAAATGATAACATTTAAATGTCACAGCATACCATTCAAGACCCAGTATAGTCAGCCTCTGCTGAATGTCCCAACCTTGCCTCTTTCCATATCCCTCCTCATACTTTTCATTTCAGTCTGTCTAAGCCAGCATTGCCCAATAGAAATATAAGGTAAGCTACACTTTAAAAGTAAAAAAGGGACAGGTAAAGTGAGTTTTAATAAAATACTCTATTTAACCCAATATCTGGAATTCTTAATTCCAGGTAAAGAAGATGTGGTATATGTATATATATACAATGGAATACCATTCAGCCATGAGAAAGAAGAAAATCCTGCCATATGTGACAACATGGATGGACCTTGAGGGCATTATGCTAAATGAGATAAGTCACACAGAGAAAGACAAATACTTTATGATCTCACTGAAACATGGAATCTAAAAAAGCCAGGCTCGTAAAAACAAAAAAGTAGAATGGTGGTTTCCAGGAGCTTGGGGTGTTGGGTAAGGGAATTACGGAGATATTGTTTAAAGATAGACATTTGCAACTAGTAGTTAAATAAGTCCCGGAGATCTAATGCACAGCATATGATTACAGACAATAACACTGCATTATAAACTCCAAAGGTGACAAAAGATATACCCTAATTGTTCCCACTACAAAAAACAAATGGTAATTATGTGATGTGACAGAGGTGTTAGATAACACTGCAGTGGTAATCGTATTGCAATATATACATATATCAAATCAACACGTTGTACACCTTAAACTTTCACAATGTTATATGCCAATTATGTCTCAATTCAAAAAGTCATCATTCAAACTTGAGGCATTAGCCATATTTCAAGTGCTCAATAGCCACATACAGGTAGTAGCTATCATACCAGACAGTGCAGGTCTAAGACCATTGCATTTTCTCCAGTCTTCCCCATGCTTACTTGTTTCTGGAATTTTCCTTAAACTGCTACCTCTGGAATCCCCTCCGTCCCCCTGCACAGCCTAACCCATTGTGGTCACTGTTCCTCTGTTGTGCCCTTCCTGACTTACGCCTCCAAACTGTGTGTCTTTTACATGCACTCCCCAAATAACCTGAGCTTTCCTCAGCCAGGAGTAGATAGGTTTGTTTTGTTTTGTTTTAACTTATGGCACATATATCTTAAGATGTCCAGCAATTGGCACAGCACTTGACACATAGTAAGTGACATGGACACTCATGGTTGTTTGCCCGGTCACGACTCCTGCCTTACCCAGGAATCTACTCAACCTCATATGGCCCATGTAACTCAGAGGATGCGGAGCCCATTTCAGCTCCTGGGGTGGATTCTAATGTCAAATCGATCAGCATGTGATACTATGCTGGGGATTTTTATTGGTCCGGAATGAGAGTGACCAAGTTGATAGACTCAGGCTGAGGGAAAGGAACTCATCCCAGAGTTAAGGCAAAGTCTTTTGCTTTTATCCCACAATACGTGATCAAGAAAGTGTGCTGCCCCTATTGGAGCTGGCTAGTCCCCTTATGAGGATCCTTGCAACAGAGGAAAAATAAGAAAAGAACGCAGGGCCATTAAGTAACCCAGCTTTGAAGTCTGCAGTGTGTCTGGATTTCAGCATTTATGAGATAATAAATTTCCTGATTTTTTAAGCCAGTTTGAATTAATCTTTTATTACCTGCAGCCAAAATATATAACTGATCCTGTTAACTTATGTTAAATAAATGTTAATTATATGACAGACATTGTTCCAGACATTTTACAGATGATATCCCCTTTCCAACAACCCATATATGCTTGATATTTTTGATGTCTTTTAAATTTTACTTCTATGTCTTATTGAAAATTATTTTCAGAGATAAGTTCTTCCTCTGACTAATTAGGGCATTTTCCCCCTTTTATTACCTCTAAGGCAGGAAGCCTCCTCAGTATCTGTTCACTGGGATTGCAGATTACTGCAGTGCAGGGACTGTGGGGTGTCCCCATTCTTAACTTCTGCCTGTGTTTACTGCTATTAGACCATCCCTGTTCCACAATTGTATATAAGTATGGGGAAGTAAGACATTTATCTCTTTATTCTCTGTACCATCAAGCCAAAAGGAGGGCCGAAAAAATGTGACAGAATGGACTGCACATTATCCAGTGACACGGAACCTTGACTAGATGGGATTTGTGGTTGTATTCCTTAGGGAAAAAATGGGAGTAGGGAGTGTTCTATGTGTGGGAAAATACTGAGAGGGACATTTGGTGAGCTGTGGCAGAGGCAATGCTAAGTATTCACAGATTCCCCTTTCACTCTCCTCTCCCTCATTTGCATTTAGGTTGGGGGTCATGTGACTTAACTCTGACCAAAGGAATGTGACTGTATGTGATATCAATATAGGCCACTTCAGCTCTGGTCCTTGTAACAATCTCTTCCTTGAAGGTCTGCGCTAAAAATGGTGGCATTTGTGAAATAGAAGGTGTAAGAATCCCCAGTGCACTGCTTGGAGAGGAGTCCAATCTCCATCAGAATGAAATATGAACCAGAAAGGAGGTCATCTTATTTTAAGCCACTGAGATTTTAAGGTGTTTCCTTAAAGCAGCTAACATTACTTATGATGACTAAAATAGTACTCAGTAAATGGTTGTTGAACCAGTGAATTGGGTTAGGATAGGATATCATTTACTTAATGGAATGCCCACAGCAACTTCAGCCAAAACAAAACATAGAAAATAGACAATAAAATAAAATTCAGAACTGCACTCTCCATGAGAGCATCTAGAGCATCTGTATCTGAATCATTCACTACTAAGTGCTTAGCTCTCAGCACCTGCCTGGCACAAAGTATGTGCTTAATAAACATTTATTTCCACTTTTCCTAAAAAGGGAGCTATGAGCTTAGTAAATGCTTAGAGGTTCACAGACTCCTCTTTAAGCCTGATTTTATGTAGCGATACATACTTTGTAGAATTATAGTTGATGTTTTTTTGCCCGTATACTTTCCTTTGTTTTACAAAATATATCCATTAGTTATCATTGCAATCAGGAAAAGGTAAGTGCTAATTTTAATAGGTTATAAATAAATGTTGGACATTTAGATAAGCAAAAACATGGTATTAAATTAAGATTTTAAGTAACAAAACAAACACTAGAGAAACCAAGAAATACATTCAGAAGCATTAGCTGTATCTATGGTCATTATGAAAGGATTCTGCCAGGAAGCAATTCAAGCAAATGGCAACATAAGACACAGTTACAAGAAAAATCAGCCTCAAGTTTCTATTCTCTGTCTTACTTTGTAATAAAAATAAAATGGTCTGGGCTATTTAAGTTTCTGGAAAATTAGTTCCTATCACGTGGAAGCAGAACACATGATTTAACACAATGATCCTTAATGTTCTAAAGTAAAATACACTGTGCTTTTTGACCAAAAACAGGAATTAAGGAAGGTTACAGTGTCTGTTTTGAGATTTGGAAAGGTAATTGGGAAATGATAAACAAGAGGAGCTAGGAACCCGGGAGGGATGAGGGAATCTGGTAGATTAGACTTCACTCATGCTTTGATTTAGCATCTTGTTCAATGATTCAGCATCTTATTCCCTAAGGAGTATTTATCTTTAAGTTTTGTGAAAAGTGTAAATTGCATATAGGAATTAATTAATTTAATGCTTCAGTGTCCTACCTAATCAGATTATAAATCACTGTCTCAGACGGTATCTTTTATAATCATGACATCCCTAAGAGCTAAATTTGTAGGTTAGGTTATTGATTAAACGTGGGGAGGGTGAAAGTCATAAAATCGTCGGGATTGACTGTCAGAGCTTGGCATGAACAATTGGATGGCTAATGGTGCCATTTATTGTGTCAGTCCACACATTCTAATGTGTATAGAAATCACCTGGAGAGTTTTTAACTATTTCAATTCCTTGGCCCACTTCCTAAAATTCTGGCTCAGCAGATTTATAGAGAGGAGCCCAAGAATTTGAATTTTTTTAAAAGCACCCCTGGATGATTCTGATGCAGGTGGGTAGAGGGCTACCTTTTGGGGTATTTGTAAATAGGAGAAGGAGAAATATATTTGGAAAAAGGTCCTAAGTCTTAGGGGCAGAGAAGAATGTTCTTCTGATGTGAATCTGAGTAAGTTGTTTCCCATCTGGCCTCTAATCTAACCCTGGAGAAGAATGAACATTGATAAGTACACAACTAGGATACTGAAGGATCCCCAAACCATTACAACAGAGATAGTTCTAGAAATCCGGGAACTGTGTAGGCTCAGGCAAAGAAGTTTACCTCCAAAAGGCTGTATCTCCAAGCCCTGGGAAAGGAGGTGGTAGTTGGATTAAAGATAAGAAAATAAGGCAAATGGCCTGAGGTTGTGTTTGCACTGTCAATATCCATTCACAATCCAGACATTTTAATATTTGCTTTATGTGCTTTATAGTATTTTCTGTTCATTAAACTTGTAGTATGATTTCATGCTTACAAAGAATGACAAACAGTATCATGGGAGAGAGAGGAGGAGAGGGACACATAGAAGTGAAAATACAGGGTGGGAAATAGCCCTACAAAGATTGTCTAGCAAATAAGACAGGCAGCTTAGAAGAAGTCTGATCCGGAACTTGCAGTAGAGACAACAGAACTGAGCTCAGGTTAACCTAGAACCTCGGACAGGGGAGAATCCCTCCAGTGGAAATCAGCCATAGCAAAAGAAAGAGCCATGTTATTATGCCATTATCACTGGTTTTAAGAGTTCTGGGAAAAGGTTTATCCTTTCATTTCAACATTTGAAGATGGTATCCTTAAAAGAACCATAAAATACCATTTTTGAACACCCTTATTTATGCAAAGCACTCTTTAATTTCCCAGTAAGTATGACTTTGGCAATATTCTCTATTAAAGGGAGTGCTAAAAATGTACTGAAGCCATACAAACAATGGTGATCTGCCTTTCTTTGGGGAAATTTTTCTTTTTGAGAAAAATGGAGCAAATTATGAGGTGCTATTAATAGCCACCAAGGAGAATAAGTTTGGAATAAAATTAAAAGAATATACCTATAATGTCTTCATACTCAGTAATGTCTTACCAACTTCTCTTTTAATGGCTCAATACAATTCCATTGCTTTTGGCATTAAGAGGCTTCATTAGCATACTTCTACTTTCATTTAATTCTAAAACCAAAAAGATAGGGTTGAATAGTATCCAAGGGGAAAAAAAACATTTAGTGTATTCAGGCTTACCAGCACCTTGGTGCATAATTCTGTCCATGCTTAATATATCCTCCTTCCCAAATTCCATTTTCCAAGCTGTACATTTCAGTTGTTCTCCCCCATATTATGCAGGTTAGGTAATGGATGATGCCCGTTTTAGAAGTGGCGAAAAAACATGTACATTATTTTTTTAAGTGCATACCAAATGACAGACTCAATTATAAAAATAAATGGTTAGAATTTTCACTTACCCTTGAAGGATCAGGAAATTGCTCTTTTAATGCATTTAAATGGAAGAAAAATACTCTGATTCATTATGGAGCAGGTTGATATGTAATTTGCTTACAGTGTTTTTGGCATTCACACACACATTTCATTATTTAGTACATGATACTTTTTACGAAGATGTGTAAACTCTCTGGGTATGGATCCATTTTGAAAATCTAGTTTCTCTGAAACAAAGAAAAGCTTGAGGGCAGAAAGCTGTAAAAAAGAAACTGACTCCAGAGACAGCCACCTGTGGCGTCCATATGCATTTAGATTTTCAAGGCAGAAAGCAACAGGGCACCAAACTGTGCATACTCTGAGGAGCTGCTGGGTTTAAATTGTGAAATGGGAGGCTTCCAGTGGAAAGAAAATGGACTTAATGTAAGAAGCCCACTGGAGACCCCAGTTAGGAAAACAAAGGCTGGCCACAGAAGATTATGGATGTGACTCTGGACCTGAATGGTCAATGTTGACATTCTATCCTCACCCTTTGCCAAGGGGTGCTAAGCTAGAGTCCTCTGAATTACACAGTTGACCATACTTTACTGCTCACCCTTAGATAAGCAATGTGTCAAGCACCATTATAATCTTGTTTAATTCACACATTTAATTAAGATGTTACACTTGAGATAAGACACAGAGTGCCTATTTCTTTGGATCAAGCCACCTAGCTAGGAAAGGGAGGAGATAAGATTTGAACTCAGGTCTGATTGATAGTGAGCATGGGATCTCTACAGTGCAGAGCTCCCTGGCATGGGTTACTCCTATTCATCAAAAGTGTAAACCCAGAGCAAGGTTTGTATTATTTACAGAATTTTCTAATAGCACTTTCTCTGCACTTCAGATTGGCTACAACACAACAATCATACTTGTTGATTTGTATTTCGTTATCCATTTTATTAATTCTAATCCATGCTTATGGGATTCAGTTTAGGAAGCATATAAAGTTATTTCTGGGAACTGGGGAAACATGAAGATCTGTGTCTCCCATCCTCTGTGATCTTTAAAAATGCCACAAGGGTAATCTGCTAAAAAAACCCTCTTATTTAATTATTTATGCTCTTGCTTTGCTCAACTTCCTCTTCAAAGATGGTCATACCATTGCCACTAATAATCATATAAATTATCATATACACTTATTTAAAGCACGTGGTATGCGTCAGATAATCAGTCATCTATCCTCACTATAGCACTGTGTAACAACCTTACGGGAACTCAGTGAGCGTTTCTTCTCTCAAGTGGATCAGCCAATTTAAGTGGGGATATCTGCTTCAAACCATGGGTCCAAGTTTGACTCCTCACTGCGGGTTAGGCTCTGGTCTCCCACATATGTCTTCATTCTGGGTGCCAGCTCGAAAGGTCACCAGCAAATCACAGGAAGCTCCTCTGATGGTAATGGCGGAGGCACAAGAGGGCAAGCAGAATCAGCAAGCATATTTCCAGCCTCCACTTGTGTCATATCTTCTGCCAATTCAAGGTAGAAGTCCATACTCAAGTCAAAGGGAGGAGACCCACCTCTAGAAGGATAAACTGCAAATTCATGCAGCAAACATAGAGAGAGAGAAGGAATTGAGATCAATAATGCAATCTACCAGAAAGCAACTATGTGAAGTTATTTCACATGCTAATTCTAAGAGTCTTGCAAAGTTAGAATTAACTTTCCAATTCTCCCTAAAAGGAAATGAGATAGAGATAAGGTTTAAAAAAGAAAAAAACATATTCAATATGACAGTTATTAAATGGCAAGTGTGACATACAAATTTCAGGCTGCCTAATTCCAAAGCCCTTTTGTTCTTCTAGAATCATGACATCTCTCAAAACAAGAAAAAAAGTGCAAATATTTCTACTGAACTTCACATTTTATGGAACACTTTCACATCCATTTTCTTATTGATGCCTCTGCCTGGGACAAACTTGGACCTTTTCAGGAACTCTTCTTCACCCCTCTTTAATTATCTAGCTCCTGCTGATTACCTTATTAAGTCAGTCACTTAGCTCACTCCAAAATTAACTACACATGCCACCCAGTTTTTGTCACTTTTCACTGAATCGATCCTTAAGTGTAACACAAAAATTTCCTTTTAGAAAAATCAGATTACTGTCTAGTACTGTTTAACTATTCAAACTCAAGTTGTTTTAGAGTTTTGTTTTAATATACATTGAAGACCTATGATGTATCAGCCACATCACACTATCTTAATTTGGCTGATAATAGCACAATAAAGCATGTGCTATGAACTCCAATTTACAAATAAGAAAATGGAGTCTCCACCAGAAAAAAGTAACACAATCAAATTCACATTGGAATTCTCACCTGGGTCCACTGTCTGACAACAACCAGCTAAGGTAATTAACGGACTAGTAATCTACAGCCCTTTTACCTGTAAATCTCATAAATTCATCCAGCCCCACCCCAGGCTCTATCATGCTCAGATGTTACCACAGAACTTCTATAGATACAGAGGTGTTCTTTCAGAAAGACATTTCCTGAAAAGATGTATTGTCACAGAATGAATGTGGAGGAAAAGGAAGAGAGATTAAATTAATTCAAGAGATGATAATAGTTAGAAACAACAAAAATTATCCAGATAAGAATAATTGAGAGATGGCAGACAGCAGAAACAAGAAGAGCTACAATCCTGCAGCCTGTGGAACAAAAACCACATTCACAGAAAGATAGACAAGATGAAAAGGCAGAGAGCTATGCACGAGATGAAGGAACAAGATAAAACCCCAGAAAAACAACTAAATGAAGTGGAGATAGGCAACCTTCCAGAAAAAGAGTTCAGAACAATGATAGTGAAGATGATCCAGGACCTCGGAAAAAGAATGGAGGCAAAGATCGAGAAGATGCAAGATATGTTTAACAAAGACCTAGAAGAATTAAAGAACAAACACATAGACGAATTAAAGAACAAACAAACATAGATGAACAATACAATAACTGAAATGAAAACTACACTAGAAGGAATCAATAGCAGAATAACTTAGGCAGAAGAAAGGATAAGTGACCTGGAAGACAGAAAGGTGGAATTCACTGCTGGAGAGCAGAATAAAGAAAAAAGAATGAAAAGAAATGAAGACAGCCTAAGAGACTTCTGGGACAATATTAAACACAACAACATTCGCATTATAAGGGTCCCAGAAGGAGAAGAGAGAGAGAAAGGACCTGAGAAAATATTGGAAGGATTATAGTCGAAAACTTCCCTAAAATGGGAAAGGAAATAGCCACCCAAGTCCAGGAAGCACAGTGAGTCCCATACAGGATAAACCCAAGGAGAAACAGACCAAGACACATAGTAATCAAATTGGCAAAAATTAAAGACAAATAAAATTTATTGAAAGCAGCAAGGGAAAAATGACAAATAAAATACAAGGGAACTCACAAAAGGTTAACAGCTGATTTCTCAGCAGAAACTCTACAAGCCAGAAGGGAGTGGCATGGTATACTTCAAGTGATGAAAGAGAAGAACCTACAACCAAGATTACTCTACCCAGCAAGGATCTCATTCAGATTCAATGGAGAAATCAAAATTTTTACAGACAAGCAAAAGCAAAGAGAATTCAGCACCACCAAACCAGCTCTACAACAAATGCTAAAGGAACTTCTCTAAGTGGGAAACACAAGAGAAGAAAAGGACCTACAAAACCAAACTCAAAATAATTTTAAAAAATGGTCATAGGAACATACATATTGATAATTACCTTAAACGTGGATGGATTAAATGCACCAACTAAAAGACACATGCTTGCTGAATGGATACAAAAACAAGACCCATATATATGCTGTCTACAAGAGACCCACTTCAGATCTAGGGACACATACAGGCTGAAAGTGAGGGGATGGAAAAAGATATTCCATGCAAATGGAAATCAAAAGAAAGCTGGAGTAGCAATACTCATATCAGATAAAATGGACTTTAAAATAAAGAATGTTACAAGAGACAAGGAAGGATGCTATATAATGATCAAGGGATCAATCGAAGAAGATATAAAAATTATAAATATATATACACCCAACATAGGAGCACCTCAATGCATAAGGCAACTGTTAACAATTATAAAAGAGGAAATCAACAGTAACACAATAATAGTGGGGGACTATAACACCTCACTTACACCAATGGACAGATCATCCAAAATGAAAATAAATAAGGAAACAGAACCTTTAAATGATACAATAGACCAGATAGATTTAATTGATATTTATAGGACATTCCATCCAAAAACAGCAGATTACACTTTCTTCTCAAGTGTGCACAGAACATTCTCCAGGATAGATCACATCTTGGGTCACAAATCAAGCCTCAGTAAGTTTAAGAAAATTGAAATAATATCAAATATCTTTTCTGACCACAACGTTATGAGATTAGAAATAAATTACAGGGAAAGATCCATAAAAAACACAAACACATGGAGGCTAAACAATACATTACTGAAAACCCAAGAGATCACTGAAGAAATCAAAGAGGAAATCAAAAAATACCTAGAGACAAATGACAAAGAAAACACGATGATCCAAAGCCTATGGGATGCAGCAAAAGCAGTTCTAAGAGTGAAGTTTATAGCTATACAAGCCTACATCAAGAAACAAAAAAAATCTCAAATAAACAATCTAAACTTAAACCTATAGGAACCAGAGAAAGAACAAACAAAACACAAAGTTAGTAAAAGGAAAGAAATCATAAAGATCAGAGCTGAAATAAATGAAATAGAAACAAAGAAAACAATAGCAAAGATCAATAAAACTAAAAGCTGGTTCTTTGAGAAGATAAACAAAATTGATAAGCCATTAGCCAGACTCATCAAGAAAAAGAGGGAGAGGACTCAAATCAATAAAATTAGAAATGAAAAAGGAGAAGTTACAAAAGACACCGCAGAAATACAAAGCATCCTAAGAGACTACTACAAGAAACTCTATGCCAATAAAATGGACAACTTGGAAGAAATGGATAAATTCTTAGAAAGGTATAACCTTCCAAGACGGAACAAGGAAGAAACAGAAAACATGAACAGACCAATCACAAGTAATGAAATTGAAACTGTGATTAAAAATCTTCCAACAAACAAAAGTCCAGGACCAGATGGCTTCACAGGTGAATTCTATCAAACATTTAGAGAAGAGCTAACACCCATCCTTCTCAAACTCTTCCAAAAAATTGCAGAGGAAGGAACACTCCCAAACTCATTGTATGAGGCCACCATCACACTGATACCAAAACCAGACAAAGATACTACAAAAAAAGAAAATTACAGACCAATATCACTGATGAATATAGATGCAAAATCCTCAACAAAATACTAGCAAACAGAGTCCAACAACCCATTAAAAGGATCATACACTATGGTCAAGTGGGATTTAGCCCAGGGATGCAAGGATTCCTGAATATACGCAAATCAATCAATGTGATACACCATATTAACAAATTGAAGAATAAAAACCATATGATCATCTCAGTAGATGCAGGAAAAGATTTTAACAAAATTCAACACCCATTTATGATGAAAACTCTCCAGAAAGTGTGCATAGAGGGAACCTACCTCAACATAATAAAGGCCATATAAGACAAACCCACAATAAACATCATTCTCAAAGGTGAAAAACTGAAAGCATTTCCTCTAAGATCAGGAACAAGACAAGGATGTCCATTCTCACCACTATTATTCAAAATAGTTTTGGAAGTCCTAGCCATGGCAATCAGAGAAGAAAAAGAAATAAAAGGAATCCAAATTGGAAAAGAAGAAGTAAAACTGTCACTGTTTGCAGATGACATGATACTATACATAGAGAATCCTAAAGATGCCACCAGAAAACTACTAGAGCTAATCAATGAATTTGGTAGAGTTGCAGGATACAAAATTAACGCACAGAAATCTTTTGTATTCCTATACACTAATGGTGAAAAATCTGCAAGAGAAATTAAGGAAGCACTTCCATTTACCACTGCAACAAAAAGAATAATATACCTAGAAATAAACCTACCTAAGGAGACAAAAGACCTGTATGCAGAAAACTATAAGACACTGATGAAAGAAATTAAAGATGATACCAACAGATGGAGAGATATACCATGCTCTTGGATTGGAAGAATCAATATTGTGAAAATGACTATACTACCCAAAGCAATCTACAAATTCAATGCAATCCCTATCAAATTACCAATGGCATTTTTTATGGAACTAGAACAAAAATTCTTAAAATTTGTATGGAGACACAAACGACCCTGAATAGCCAAAGCAGTCTTGAGGGAAAAACACGGAGCTGTAGGAATCAGACTCCCTGACTTCAGACTATACTACAAAGCTACAGTAATCAAGACAATATGGTACTGGCACAAAAACAGAAACATGGATTAATGGAAGAAGATAGAAAACCCAGGGATAAACCCATGCACCTATGTCAAGTAATCTATGATTAAGGAGGCAAGGATATACAATAGAGAAAAGACAGTCTCTTCAATAAGTGGTGCTGGGAAAACTGGACAGCTACATGTAAAAGAATGAAATCAGAACACTCCCTAATGCCATACACAAAAATAAACTCAAAATGGATTCGAGACCTAAATGTAAGACCAGACACTATAAATCTCTTAGAGGAAAACACAGGAAGAACACTCTTTGACATAAATCACAACAAGATCGTTTTTGACCCACCTCTAGAGGAATGGAAATAAAAGCAAAAATAAACAAACGGGACCTAATGAAACTTAAAAGCTTTTGCACAGCAAAGGAAACTACAAACAAGATGAAAAGACAACCTTCAGAATGGGAGAAAATATTTGCAAATGAATCAACGGACAAAGGATTAATCTCCAAAATATATAAACAGCTCATTCAGCTCAATATTAAAGAAACAAACAACCCAATCCAAAAATGGGCAGAAGACATATACAGACATTTCTCCAAAGAAGACATACAAATGGCCAAGAAGCACATGAAAAGCTACTCAACATCACTAATTATTAGAGAAATGCAAGTCAAAACTACAATGAGGTATCACCTCACACCAGTTAGAATGGGCATCATCAGAAAATCTACAAACAATAAATGCTGGAGAGGGTGTGGAGTAAAGGGAACCCTCTTGCACTGTTGGTGGGAAGTTAAATTGATACAGCCACTATGGAGAACAGTATAGAAGTTCCTTAAAAAACTAAAAATAGAATTACCATATGATCCAGCAATCCCACCACTGGGCATATACCCAGAGAAACCCATAATTTAAAAAGACATATGCATCCCAATGTTCATTGTAGCACTATTTACACTAGCCAGGTCATGGGAGCAAGCTAAATGCCCATCAACAGATGAATGGATAAAGAAGTTGTGGTACATATATACAATGGAATATTACTCAGCCATAAAAAGGAATGAAATTGAGTCTTTTGTTGAGATGTGGATGGATCTAGAGACTGTCATACAGAGTGAAGTAAGTCAGAAAGAGAAAAACAAATATCGTATATTAACGCATGTATGTGGAACCTAGAACATGGTACAGATGAACCGGTTTGCAGGGCAGAAGTTGAGACACAGATGTAGAGAACAAACGTATGGACACCAAGGGGGGAAAGCCATGGGGGGGTGGGGATGGTGGTGTGCTGAATTGGGCGATTGGGATTGATATGTATACACTGATGTGTATAATACTGATGACTAATAAGAACTTGCTGTATAAAAAAATGAATAAAATAAAATTCAAAAATTAAAAAAAAAGAAACAAAAAAACAACTAATACTTAACTTTCTTTGGGATATTTTTATGGAAATATGTTAATATAAATGTTTCAGACATTACGTGAAATTCCTAAAAATCTTATATGTTCTGGTATAATGTTATAAGTCATAATCCTAGTTATTACCTTAAAATATATATCTCAGAAATAACTAAATTTCCTTGTCAATTGCATTATTATGAACTTTCATCAAATCTTTAACCATGGTCATTTTAAAGTCTTTTGTCATTTACAGACAGTTCTGGGTGTACTCTGATGCTTTTGCAAAAATGTTCCTATAAAAGGGTTTCATCTTCAAGGAATTCATGGAAAAGACTCTGACAAGCACAGGTTTCTGGTAACTGACTCTACTGCTGAACTGAATGAATAAGCATTTTCAGAACTCTAATGGAAAACTGATGAATTCATAAAAGTGCTAACAAAAGATCAAGATGAAAAAAATTAATTACATGGGACTGAGTGAACTGATGAGGATGATTATAATTTTTGTGACTTTCTGTTTGAATTAAAAAAAAAGAATAATTGAGGTCTTAGGATTGAAAACCATCAAATGGAATAAGAAGTATTCAGAAATACGCTGGAAAATATTTTTCTCTGAAATAAAGAAACATCTGAACCTCCAGATTGAAAGATCATGTGTTAAAAAAAAAAAAAAAAACTATTATGGAAAAATTGACACTAATACACTTCTTAGTTAGGCTGTTTAATTTCAAATATATAGAAATAGTATGGTGCCTGACAAAATAAAAATTAAAATATGACTAACATTAATGCAGAGGTGGTGGGAGAAAAAGTAGGGAGACGTGAGAGTGTCATTTTCCTTTTCTGTCACAGCAGGGAGTCTATACTATATAAAATTGAAATCCATAATAAGAAAAAGCACAATGATTCTAAACTTTTAATACTCCTCCTAATGTTTATGTCTTCACCTTAGAGGGAAGTTTTATTAGAGGTGACTATTTCCCATGATGAAGAAATGTTTATCCAAAATTCAATACTTTAGTTTCATTTCACTTTCTTGTCTTTTGATAAATTCAAATAAAATTAAATTTTAAAATTATAATCAAAATATCATGTTCAATTTTTATAAAATGATTGTTATCTGTCTGGATATAGGCATAGAGAGATGTCAATATAACTTTCCCCTAATATTAACCTTAGTTTCTTTCTGGTTAATGGCATGTGTGCTAATTTTTTTTTTTTTTTTTTTTTTTTTACTTTTCATACTTTTTCTGTTTATTTTTTAATTACTTAAAATATTTTCATTATAAAAATTATCATTTTTATAAAAGCCAAATAGAATTATTATTTTTAAAGAATTGTGTGTATAGACATTCAAAGGGTCACTTGCCAATTTCCTAACAAAACGTTTCTTTATAACCGTGTAGATTATTTGATTTAGCAACTATTAACTGAACACAAAATACGTCTGATGCACTGTGTTGGGGGCTGAGTGTATCAAAATGAACAGTTTCCATCACTGGAGGAGACAAGAATGTAATCAGTGTAATTTTAATGTAATACGTTAAGTGCTAAGAGAGTGCTGATATGTTATGGTGATCACAGAAGCAAAAGAGGAACAGCTCCCCAGTCTGAGAGGCTCTGATCTAGCTTCCAGCAAGGAAGGTGTAGCACTGAGCTGAGCTTTGGAGAATGGTTAGAATTCTTCAAAAAAAAAAAAAAAAAAAGGAGGCAGAGGAAGAGAATAATATCATTCCAGGCAAATTGAATAGCATGAGTCAAAATATAGGAATTTGGAAAAGAGTCTGAAAATTAAGAAACAGAGAAACTACAGAACAGGTTAATGAAATATAAATATAAGTGGGGTAAGCTTCTAGAGGCAAGATATGATGGTGCATGATTAATGTAATCATCTTGTTGAGAGGAAGTCAGGCAACACAGAACTCTGGGTTAATGGGAAACAACAACAACCACCACCAACCAACCAAGACTGTGTCTTGAATAAGTTCAGGGCACTATCACCTCTTGCCTTCCTCAGCTCTGCTTACACAGGGTCCCTAAGCACTTCACTTGTAAGCCCTTCAGTCCCAACACTGTAGACTGGATAGGGGATGAGCTATGTGCAATGCGCACAGGGACTAGGCTCAGGGCATCTGTAGCTCTTGAGTCACAGCCTTCACTTAACATCTACTTTGCTGGGCTTCTGTTGCCCTTTCCCTGATTTTGATTCTCCAACATTTAGTATAGAAACCTTTCCCTAAACCTAGCACACAAACTGAAGTGCTCTCACTTTAACTGTTTCCAGGCTCCTCTCTCAGAGGGACAGTTTACTAGTTTTGTCCTTTCTCTAAATAGATCTACACTGCCATCTGCCTGAGGCTGAGCACTATCATTCATGTAGTACCACTGTAGCTGAGCCCCAGCCACCACATTGGAGCTCCCTGGACATTCACGTCTGCCAATATCAGGGAGGCTACAACACTTACTGATTAGTTCTATAGCAGGGTCAGATCCTCCGAGGTCCAAGTCTCTTCCTTCTCCTCATTGCAAGGGCACTTTGGAGCAAAGCCCAGCAATTTATGACATGAGCTAAAAGTGAGAGCTCTAACTGAAAAAGCATTGTTTCAAAGAAAGTTATCAAGTTCAGATTTCAAGTCTGGGTTTGTCTAGGGTGAGAAAAACTTCTACAGAATAGTCAGGTGTTAGATACGAAATTATATTTATCTTAGGGTTTATGTCGGTTCCTTAAAATTGCTCACATAGTAACATTTATTAAGAAATTGAAGTAAATATCTTTGTGATGTCATGTTTTGATTTCTTTTTTTAATCACCTAGTTCTTACTTCTGCCTTTTCAGTACGTATTCCCATCCAATCGGAGCAGTGAACAGTTCCTCTTCCTGAGATTAATGTTGACAAAGTTTAGCTTCAGGTTTTCTTCACAATTTTATGCTTTATCATTCTGTAGAGGGCTATATATATTCACACATTCTTAACAGCTGTTCTCAACTGTTAAGGAAGAAATTGTATCTTTTTAGAAATATACTTTGATCACCTTCTTGAAAATAGAAAATGAGAAGCTGAGGATTTGGTCTTTAGGATCTAAGGCACAAACATAATAGGTAAACTGCTCTGTCTGGAAAAGAACATGAACTTGTGGGATAGTAAGAAAAAAAAGATGCAGAACGGAAGGAGAAGGATGGGGTAACATGGAGACAACTGAAGCTTGAGCTATGGAACAGTAAGGTACTTTTAGGAATAAGAGAACTGGCATTAAAATTCTAGTTGTTTGTCTTTCTGTTATGTCAATCTCTCCATTTCCTCCAAACCTTTAATGAAGTTTTCTACACACACCAATGTGCTCTGTGAATACTGCTTTTATGATTGTTGGTTTTGTTTTTTTCAGTTTTATGAAAATGAAGGAAAAGAAACAAATTCCATACTGAGAACAATGTGAAACAGACTAGGAACAATGTGAGGGTGATAGATAGGTACACTGAGCTAATTTGGTTCACCAACTAGAGAGGACCATGAGAAAATGATCCCCCTCCCCACTCCATTCTAAACCTCTAAACTCTTATAAACTTACAAATATACAAAACTTTAATAAGACTACTTTCCATTAGGGTGAGAATTCCTAAAGAAAAGGAAAAATTGTAAGGATCCATAAACCCAAATGATATTTGTCATTAATCATCATTTAGTTCTGTATATAAATTTATAAATAACTAAGACTGAGAATCTTTAAGAAACAAAAGAGAGTATTTTCAGAGATAATGGTGAACCAGCTCCATAACTACGGACTCAGGTAAGGTAGGGTGTGAAAACCTGACACCAGGGGTCTTTAGTTGGGAATCAAAAAATCAGGTGATGGGGAGAGCTTCAAGATGGGAGAGGAGTAAGACGTGGAGATCACCTTCCTCTCCACAAATATATCAGAAATATATCTACATGTGGAACAACTCCTACAGAACACCTACTGAATGCTGGCAGAAGACCTCAGACTTCCCAAAAGGCAAGAAACTCCCCATGTACCTGGGTACGGCAAAAGAAAAAACAGAGACAAAAAAATAGGGACAGAACCTGCACCTCTGGGAGGGAGCTGTGAAGGAGGAAAGGTTTCCACACACTAAGAAGACCCTTCACTGGCGGAGATGGGGGATAGCGGGGGGTGGAAGCTTTGGAGCCATGGAGGAGAGGACAGCAAAAGGGGGGCAGAGGGCAAAGCAGAGAGATTCCCGCACAGAGGATCAGTGCCAACAAGCACTCATCAGCCTGAGAGGTTTGTCTGCTCACCCGCCGGGGTGGGTGGGGGCTGGGAGCTGAGGCTCCAGTTTCAGAGGTCAGATCCCAGGGAGAGGACTGGGGTTCGCTGTGTGAACACAGCCTAAAGGGGGCTAGTGCACTACAGCTAGCTGGGAGGGAGTCCGGGAAAAAGTCTGGAACTGCCTAAGAGGCAAAAGACCATTGTTTCGGGGTGTGGGAGGAGATGGGATTCAGAGCACCAACTAAACGAGCTCCAGAGACAGGCGCTAGCCATGGCTATCAGCGCAGACACAAGAGACAGGCATGAAACGCCAAGGCTGCTACTGCAACCAACAAAAAGCCTGTGTGCAAGCACAGGTCACTATCCACACCTCCCCTCCTGGGAGGCTGTGCAACCTGCCACTGCCAGGGTCCCCAGATCCAGGGACAACTTCCCTGGGAGAACACACAGCCTCAGGCTGTTGCAACATCATGCTGGCCTCTGCCGCTGCAGTCTCACCCCGCACTCTGTACCTTTCCCTCCCCATGTCCTGTGTGAGCCAGAACCCCTGAATCAGCTGCTCCTTTAACCCCGTCCTGTCTGAGCGGGAACAGAAGCCCTCAGGTGACCTACACGCAGAGGAGAGGTCAAATCCAAAGTTGAAGCCCAGGAGCTGTGCGAACAAAGAAGAGAAAGGGAAATTTTTCCCAGTAGCCTCAGGAGAAGCGAATTAAATCTCCACAATCAACTTGATGTACCCTGCATCTGTGGAATACCTGAATAGACAACAAATAATCCCAAAATTGAGGTGGTGGACTTTGGAAGCAAT
The DNA here is from genome assembly GCF_949987535.1 of Balaenoptera acutorostrata. Classification (NCBI taxonomy): domain Eukaryota; kingdom Metazoa; phylum Chordata; class Mammalia; order Artiodactyla; family Balaenopteridae; genus Balaenoptera; species Balaenoptera acutorostrata. The sequence continues at coordinate 16,741,696 of NC_080075.1, read as the reverse complement.
TGTAGACTTTGGGTGTGCTTTCCGCATCTAATTTGTTTCTGGTTTTATGTTTACCTTAGTCTAGTGTTTAGAGTTTATTATCACTGGTAGATTTGTTTATTGATTTGGTTGCTCTCTTCCCATTTTTTATGTATATAGATTTTTTGTTTTCCTTTTTCTCTTTTTGTGAGTGTGTATGGGTATGCTTCTTTGTGTGATTTTGTCTATATATCTTTGCTTTAACAATTTATGCTAGGGTTCTGTCTGTCCTTTTTTTTTTTTTTTCAGCACTTGTTATCATTTCTGGCTTTGTTTTCTGGTTTGGTTGCTCTCCATTCTCTTTCTTTCTTTTATTTCTTCTTTAAATTACTTTTCAATTTTTTTATATTTAATAAATTTCTTATTTATTATTTTAATAACTTTATTTTATTTTATTTTACTTTTTGCTTTCTTTCTTTCTTTCTTTTTTCTCCCTTTTCTTCTGAGCCATGTGGGTGAGAGGGTCTTGGTGCCAAGCCTGTGCCTCTGAGGTGGGAGAGCCAAGTTCAAGACCTTGGTCCACCAGAGACCTACGGGCTCCACGTAATATCAAATGGCGAAAGCTCTCCCAGAAATCTCCATATCAACACTAAGATCCAGCTCCACTCAACAACCAGCAAGCTACAGTGCTGGACACCCTATGTGAAACAACTAGCAAGACAGGAACACAACCCCACCCATTAGCAGAGAGGCTGCCTAAAATCAAAATAAGGTCACAGACACCCCAAAACACACTACCGGACATGGTCCTGCCCACCAGAAAGACAAGATCCAGCCACATCTACCAGAACACAGGCACCAATCCCCTCCACCAGGAAGCCTACACAACCTACTGAACCAACTGTAACCACTGGAGGCAGACACCAAAAACAATGGGAAATACGAACCTGCAGCCTGCGAAAAGGAGACCCCCGAACACAGTAAGTTAAGCAAAATGAGAAGACAGAGAAACACACAGCAGATGAAGGAGCAAGGTAAAAACCCAACAGACCAAACAAATGAAGAAGAAATAGGTAGTCTACCTGAAAAATAATTCAAAGCAATGATAGTAAAGATGACCCAAAATCTCGGAAATAGAATAGACAAAATACAAGAAATGTTTAACAAGGAACAAGAAGAACTAAAAGGAAAAAAAAAAAAATGATGAACAATACAATAAATGAAATTTAAAATTCGCTAGAAAGAATCAATTGCAGAATAACTGAGGCAGAAGAACGGGTAAGTGACCTGGAAGATGAAATAGTGGAAATAACTACTGCAGAGAAGAATAAAGAAAAACAAAAAACTGAAAAGAATTGAGGACAGTCTCAGAGACCTCAGGGACAAGATTAAATGCACCAACATTCAAATTATAGGGTTCCCAGAAGCAGAAGAGAAAAAGAAAGGGTCTGAGAAAATATTGGAAGAGATTATAGTTGAAAACTTACCTAATAGGGGAAAGGAAATAGTCAATCAAGGCCAGAAAGCACAAAGTCCCATACATAATATATCCAAGGAGAAACATGCCAAGACACATATTAATCAAACTATCAAAAATTAAATAGAAAGAAAAAATATTAAAGCAGCAAGGGAAAAACAACAAAAAATATACAAGGGAATCCCCATAAGGTTAACAGCTGATATTTCAGGAGAAACTCTGCAAGCCAGAAGGGAGTGTCAGGACATACTTAAAGTGATGAAAGGGAAACATCTAGAAGCAAGATTATTCTGTCCAGCAAGGATCTCATTCAGATTCGATGGAGAAATTAAAACCTTTACAGACAAGCAAAAGCTAAGAGAATTCAGCACCACCAAACCAGCTTTACAACAAATGCTAAAGGAACTTCTCTAGGCAGGAAACACAAGAGATGGAAAAAGACCTACAATAACAAACCCAAAACAATTAAGAAAATGGCAATAGGACATACATATCGATAATTACCTTTAATAGAAATGGATTGAATGCTCCAAACAAAAGATATAGACTGGCTGAATGGATAAAAAACAAGATCAGTATATATGCTGTCTACAAGAGACCAACTTCAGACCTAGGAACACATACAGACTGAAAGTGAGAGGATGGGAAAAGATAGTCCATGCAAATGGAAATCAAAAGAAAGCTGGAGTAGCAATTCTTATATCAGACAAAATAGATCAATGATCTATTTTCCTAATGATCAAGGAATCAATCCAAGAAGAAGATATAACAATTGTAAATATTGACGCACCCAAAATAGGAACACCTCAATACATAAGGCAAATGCTAACAGCCATAAAATGGGAAATCAACAATAATACAATCCTAGCAGGGGACTTCAAGATCCCAATTTCACTAATGTACAGATCATCCAAAATGAAAATAAATAAGGAAACACAAGCTTTAAATGATACATTAAACAACATGGACTTAATTTATATTTATAGGGCATTCCATCCAAAAACAACAAAATACACTTTCTTCTCAAGTGCACATGGCACATTCTCCAGGATAGATCATATCTTGGGTCACAAATCAAGACTTGGTAAATTTAAGAAAATTGAAATCATATCAAGTATATCTTCCAACAACAGTGCTCTGAGACTAGATATCAATTACAGGAAAAAAACTGTAAAATATACAAACACATGGAGGCTAAACAATACACTACTAAATAACCAAGAGATCACTGAAAAAATCAAAAAGGAAAACAAAGAATACCTAGAAACAAATGACAAGGAAAACACGATGACCCAAACCCTATGGGATACAGCAAAAGCTGTTCTAAGAGGGAAGTTTATAGCAATAAAATCTTACCTCAAGAAACAAGAAACATCTCAAATAAACAACCTAAGCTTACAACTAAAGCAATTAGAGAATGACGAACAAAAAACTCCCAAAGTTAGCAGAAGGAAAGAAATCATAAAGATCAGATCAGAAATAAATGAAAAGGAAATGAAGGAAACAATAGCAAAGATCAATAAAATTAAAAGCTGATTCTGTGAGAAGATAAACAAAATTGATAAATCATTATCCAGACTCATCAAGAAAAAAAGGGAGGAGATTCAAATCAATAGACTCAGTAATGAAAAAGGAGAAGTAACAACTGACACTGCAGAAATACAAAGGATCATGAGAGATTACTACAAGCAACTATATGCCAATAAAATGGACAACCTGGAAATGGACAAATTCTTAGGAAAGCACAACCTTCCGAGACTGAACCAGGAAGAAATAGAAAATATAAACGGACGAATCATAAGCACTGAAATTGAAACTGTGATTAAAAATCTTCCAACAAACAAAAGCCCAGGACCATATAGCTTCACAGGTGAATTCTATCAAAACCTTAGAGAAGAGATAACACCTATCCCTCTCAAAATCTTCCAAAAAATAGCAGAGTGAGGAACACTCCCAAACTCATTCTATGAGGCCACCATCACTCTGATACCAAAACCAGACAAAGATGTCACAAAGAAAGAAAACTACAGGCCAATATCACTGATGAACATAGATGCAAAAATCCTCAATGAAATACTAGCAAACAGAATCCAACAGCACATTAAAGGATCATACACCTTGATCAAGTGGGGTTTATCCCAGGAATGCAAGGATTTTTCAATACACACAAATCAATGTGATAACCTATATTAACAAATTGAAGGAGAAAAACCATATGATCAACTCAATAGATTCAGAAAATGATTTGACAAAATTTAACAACCCTTTAAGATAAAAACCCTCCAGAAAGTAGGCATAGAGGGAACTTACCTCAACATAATAAAGTCCATATATGACAAACCCACAGCCAAAACCGTCCTCAATGGTAAAAAATTGGAACCATTTCCTCTAAGATCAGGAACAGGACCACTATTATTCAACATACTTTGGGAATTTTTAGCCATAGCAATCAGAGAAGAAAAAGAAATAAAAGGAATCCAAATCGGAAAAGAAGAAGTAATGCTGTCACTGTTTGCAGATGACATGATACTATACATAGGAAATCCTAAAGATGCTACCAGAAAACTACTAGAGCTAATCAATGAATTTGGTAAAGTAGGAGGATACAAAAGTAACACACAGAAATCTCTTGCATTCTTATACGCTAATGATGAAAAATCTGAAAGAGAAATTAAGGAAACACTCCCATTTACCACTGCAACAAAAAATCTAGGAATAACCCTACCTAAGGAGACAAAAGACCTGTATGCAGAAAACTATAAGACACTGATGAAAGAAATTAAAGATAATACAAACAGATGGAGAAATATACCATGTTCTTGGATTGGAAGAATCAACATTGTGAAAATGACTATGCTACCCAAAACAATCTACAGGTTCAATTCAATCCCTATCAAACTACCAATTGCATTTTTCACAGAACTAGGACAAAATATTTCACAATTTGTATGGAAACATAAAGGACCCTGAATAACCAAGACAATCTTGAGAAAGAAAAATGAAGCTGGAAGGATCAGGCTCCCAGACTTCAGACTCTACTACAAAGCTACAGTAATCAATACAGTATGGTACTGGCACAAATACATAAACATAGATCAATGGAACAGGATAGAAAACCCAGAGATAAACCCCTGCACATATGGTCACCTTATTTTTGATAAAGGAGGCAAGAATATACAATAGAGAAAAGACAACCTCTTCAATAAGTGGTGCTGGGAAAACTGGACAGCTACATGTAAAAGAATGAAATTAGAACACTCCCTAACACCATACACAAAAATAAACTCAAAATGGATTAATGACCTAAAAGTAAGGCCAGACACTATAAAATTCTTAGAGGAAAACATAGGCAGAACACTCTATGACATAAATCGCAGCAAGATCCCTTTTTGACCCACCTCCTAGAGAAATGGAAATAAATACAAAAAAAAACAAATGGGACCAAATGAAACTTAAAAGCTTTTGCATAGCAGAGGAAAACATAAACAAGGTGAAAAGACAACCCTCAGAATCGTAGAAAATATTTGCAACTGAAACAACTGACAAAAGATTAATATCTAAAATTTACAAGCAGCTCATGCAGCTCAATATCAAAAACCCAAAAAACCCAATCCAAAAACGGGCAGAAGACCTAAATAGACATTTCTCCAAAGAAGATATACAGATTGCCAACAAACTCATGAAAGGATGATCAACATCACTAATCATTAGAGCAATGCAAATCAAAACTACAATCAGGTATCACCTCACTCCGGTCAGAATGGCCATCATCAAAAAATCTACAAACAATAAATGCTGGAGGGGTGTGGAGAAAAGGGAACCCTCTTGCACTGTTGGTGGGAATGTAAATTGATACAGCCACTATGGAGAACAGTATGGAGGTTGCTTAAAAAACTAAAAATAGAATTACTATATGACCCAGCAATCCCACTACTGGGCATATACCCTGAGAAAACCATAATTCAAAAAGAGGCATGTACCACAATGTTCATTGCAGCTCTATTTACAGTAGCCAGGACATGGAAGCAACCTAAGTGTCCATTGACAGATGAATGGATAAAGAAGATGTGGCATATATATACAATGGAATATTATTCAGCCATAAAAAAAAGAAATTGAGTTATTTATAGTGAGGTGGATGGACCTAGATTCTGTCATACAGAGTGAAGTAAGTCAGAACGAGAAAGACAAATACATATGCTAGCACATATATATGGAAACTAAAAAAAAAAAAAAAAAAGGTTCTGAAGAACCTAAGGGCAGGACAGGAATCAAGACGCAGATGTAGAGAATGGACTTAAGGACAGGGGGAGGAGGGAAGTGTAAGCTGGGATGAAATGAGGGAGTGTCATGGACATATATACACTACCAAATGTAAAATAGATAGCTAGTGGGAAGCAGCCACATAGCACAGGGAGATCAGCTCCCTGATTTGTGACCACCTAGAGGGGTGGGATAGGGAGGGTAAGAGGGAGATGCAAAAGGGAGGAGATATGGGGATATATGTATATGTATAGCTGATTCACTTTGTTATTAAGCAGAAACTAACACACCATTGTAAAGCAATTATACTCCAATAAAGATGTTAAAAAATATAATTATATATTTTAAAATAATAATTTTACTGTTTGATACTCATTAATTTTAATTTCTATTTTGCCTTTTAACTTTAAAAATTTTAAATAGTTTAGAAACAACTTTTTTTTAAATACAAGAAATACTTTAATGTTTCTGTTTTCATTTAATTAACATTTTGATGAAATATATTCAAATGTGTACACTTCAAATTCTTTTTTAAAAGAAACTTTAAAATTTTTACCATCAACATCACCAAATTACGTGAAAATCTTGATTATAACAATATAGTGATTTTGATGAAATAAAGGCAAAAGTTGCATTTTTGTGGAATAAATATAAAAAAAAAATCAGGTGATGGCAAAGATATTTGGAAGTGAAATAAGGAGGGGGGAGACCTGTGTCTGTGTATAATATGACCTGGAAATAGAACTTGGGAACTGACTGGGGGCTACCTCTTGTCTCCAAGGAGCATTGCAAGTGTACAGCGGTATGTCACTCCGACTTGTGCTTATGTACTGCCAGGAAAAAGTCTGCCTTCCAGATGGTCCTACTAACTCCAAGTCTGGTCTTTCTTAGTTTTTAAAAAATGTGAATCAATTAAATAGGTGCCTCCTTCCTCCAAAAAATAAAACTGGTTGTTTGATTCAAACCCCTGCTTAGGACACATAGGCTTTGATTGTATGTTTCCGACAGTATAAAGATAAAAGGCTGTGCAAGGAAGCCTATTTTTCCTCAGTGGGCTTCTCTTGGACACAGGAGATGAATGGAGCTGACAGTACCTCCTGCTCTTCATTTCCTGCCCAGTTCCCTCACACTTGTTTCCCTGGGACCCCAAGAAATTCCTGTTTTGAAAACTTTAAGGCATAACCCTGTCTCAGCCAACCAAAACTCACACAAATGCCTCAAAGTGTGTGTTTCCAGGAAGGGTTCAAGAAAGGAAGTATATTTTAAAACAGCCAAACTTGGCTTTGGTCAGCGGTATCCTAGGATGATTTCTGGAGTTAAGGTTTTTTTTCTTTTAAAGTATGGTTACCCTGGGCTCTGCCCAAACACTCTGACTTAGACTATAGGGGTGGGGTCCAGAAATCTGGATCTATAAAAGTACCCCATGTGATTCTGAGTATATCCAGATTTGGGAATCATATCTTAGAACATTCTTAGCCATTGACATTTAACAACAGTCTGCCTAGGAAAACGTCTAAGAAAATAACCAAAGTCTCCACAGTGATTTTATAATTTCAAGGCTCACATAGAAGGAGAGTTGTTTCACCTCTGCTCTGATCCAATCAAAGAGACATTTCCATAATAAGCACTGGGTTTCCCAATGGGAAATTGTAATAAATACACACCTTAACTGTTCAATAAATGTATAAAGTTCATTTCATGATTTGGATATGGTCATTTCGAATTATCTATTTATGGTCTTAATAAAAGCTCAGAAGAGCAAAGCTCAGGTTACTTTTTCAATCATGATCCCTGTGCTCAGAAAGAACAGAAGAGAAAGAAGCACAATAAAGTACCTTCTCATCTAGAAGTGCAAGAGATTAGCATTTGTGCTGGTCAGGATATGTTAATTTATGCTGCAGCAACAACTCCTAAAATCGAAATGGATTAAAACTGAAAGCACTTGTTTCTTGCTTTTGATCATTGTGAGTCAGTGGGGACTCTGTTGTTCACAGTCACTCAGAGACCCAGGCTAAGTGAGTAGCCATCAACTTGAACATTGCCAGCTTTCATCCGAGAGGAAGATATTCGGGAGAATCTCACAGCAATTACCCTGCACCCTCAACTAATGGGCTAAACTAGTTGTGTGTCCCTACTGCACCACAAGGGAGCCAGGAAACCCAATCCTGGTACTTTCTTGAAAAGGGAGAGAACCAGAAATATTTGGCAAAAGGTACCAATGATAATCAGAGTTATTTCTCATATTCTTAAAATAATTTGTGTTAAACCATGACTCTTTTTAAAAATTTTTTATTTGTATACAACTTTCAAAGGTTAATTTTCAGTTACAGTTATAAAATATTGGCTCTATTCCCAATATTATGTAATACATCCTTGAGCCTATCTTACACCCAAGAGTTTGTACCTCCAACTCCCCCAGTTGTATATTGCACCCCCCACCCTCCCCACTGGTAACCATTAGTTTCTTCTCTATATCCGTGAGTCTGCTTCTTTTATGTTATACTCACTAGTTTGTTGTACTTTTTAGATTTCACATACAAGCGATATCATACAGTATTCATCTTTCTCTGTCTGACTTTTTCCTCTTAGCATAATGCCCTCCAAGTCCATCCATGTTGCTTTTAAATGGTAAAATTTTGTTCTTTTTTATTGCTGAGTAGTATTCCATTGTGTGTGTATATATACATACATCTTCTTTATCCATTCTCCTGTTGATGGACATGTAGGTTTTTCCGTGTCTTGGATATTGTAAATAATGCTGCTATAAACATTGAGGTGTGTGTATCTTTTCAAATTAGTGTCTTTGGTTTTTTTTTCAGATATATAATCAAGAGTGGAATTGCTGGGTCTTATGGTAGTTCTATTTTTAGTTTTTGAGTTAAACCATGACCCTTGAGTCAGAATAGCCTGAACCAAATATGCCCTTACTGCTTAGTGATTTTTCCCAAGTTTCTTAATCCTGTAGATCTGAATTGCCTCATCTATTAAATGAGGATAATAAAACACTGGCCTCTCAGGCTTGTTGTAAGAATTTAAAACGTGAAAAATGAAAAACACTTTTTACACAAAACACACTGAATGTTTGCAGATATTGTTTGCAGATGTTGCTCTTATCAACTTCTTGCAGAGCAAGAAGTGTGTCTTGTATAGCAGACACCATGGCAGTCCTGCATAGCAGAAGCTGAGTTGGACATGGAGAAGGATGTTTTGTCAGAGGGGGAAATGAGACACCTAAATGGGCTGTTATAGGAATGTCTCAAAACATCTTCCACAGAGGTCTCCAGGACATGAAAGATAAACTACCTTGTGGATGATCTAAAAGCAAGGGAATGGTCACTTGATTTCCCTTACAGATGCCAAAACTGTCCTACCACATATAGTTTTCCATTTTAGGATTCCATGGTTCTAAGTTCTTCACCTGTCCCTTTTCATTTACACTCCCTCCTTCTATAATAAATCTCTCAATGTTTTTCTTCCATTGAGTATTCACAGCCATTGCCTCAATGAGACAGTGGCTGGACCTCCTCACCGTGTTTGTTTAGCCTGGCAAAAAAACAAATTCATAGTTGTCTCTATTCAGTATTTCAAGGGAAAAATAAATGCCCCTTACTTATCTCTATACCTCCAATCCTATACTGAGCCAGGCTCAAAGCAGGTTCCCAGGCGTTTGAACAAATGAATGAATGAAAGTGGTTGGTTTTTTTTATTTAAAACTTCTTTTTGTTCTTTGAGGCTCTGAAAAAGACCAAAACCATCAATCAAATAAACCATTAGGTTTAGAAAAATTAAGACACAAAAAATATGGTTGATATTTAACAGAAAATAGCTGCTTCTTAACTGTCACTTTGGTTTTATGTACCATCTAAACCATGTCTCTATCCTTCAGTCTACATGCAACCCAAATATATCCCCTCTAGCATCTTTGAATTACTTAACTAGGTCATCAGAACAAAGGGATCACAAAAACTTGATTAACTTCTTGATGTGAACTTTTAATGCCCCACATGGATTGCTGATATATTACTTGAATTTCTTTTTCTGAAACTGAAGCTCTCCAGGTAAAATAGAATTGAAATCACGCTGTTATGACCCTCAATCCCATGGTCTCAGAGAAGTCACTTAAAAATGAGCACTGGACAGCAGCCTACAAAAAATGCACAAGGGAAATGACAAACAATATGAATCAAAGGCAGAACAGATGGCAAGAGCAGCTGTGGTGTGACAGCCACACTCAGAATATAGTGTCCCTCTTCCCCATGTAGGCTGTGTCAGCTCATGTGACTGGCAAAAGGAGCAGATCTAAGTCCATTCCATGTCATAGAAGGTGATGCATATTAGCTGTCCTTAAAAGGTTTCTCCTTGAAACAGCTCATTTCCCTAACTGCTTTAGCTGCACTGGGGGTTTGTGGATGTAAACTCCAACCTCGCTTCTCACTCTTCCTTCTGCAATAAACTGGAGTTAAAATTGGATACTACCAATTAGATATTTCTAAACATCTGGACACCTGACTTTACACAGGATTCAGTAACTGGTTTCTCTGATGAGAATTTTTAAATTACATTTATTGTCAGTTTTTTTGTGTGTTATAAAGGTAATACCCTGTCCTATAAAAATTTGGAATATTTCAATAAGTATCAAAAATTTAAATTCAAACATAAACATTGCTAATAATTTGATTTGTTTCTCCCTTTTTTTTCTACAATTGCAAGTGCAGAGTCTTAGAAATACTTCAGCCCTTAACAGTCTCATAAATAAATCTTTGATTATGTCTTCCATTATTTCTTCAGGTTAAACTCATAGAAGTAGAACTATTGGGTCCAGGGATATGAACATATATGAGATTTTTAATATACATTAACAAATTGTCTTCCAGCATATTTGCAAAAAATATATAATCCAAAAGTATATTAAGATATATTCGGATCACTGCTCCCTTAACATCTTTGAACATGATGTATTTGATAGGCAACTAATAAGATAACATCACTTTAATTTCCCTATAATTGTTAATTTTGGACTAATATTTTATTATGCTACTTATTTTGTTTAGTCTGTCCTTAAAATCACATATTCATATGGATTTCTCTCCAATTAAGTTATATAAGTCTTGAGATCAGAGGCTATGTTATTCTCTCTATATTTACCATAGTCTCTGGAACAATGCCATTCATACTGCATGCACTTAATAGTATTAAATAAATTTTGTAGACAGAGTTAATCTTAAATGATCAACAGCAAAACCAAATCAAGACTTTCTGAATGCCTCCAATATATTGGAATATACTTCTGAGTGTATGTGTATATATATATATATATATATATATATGTGTATACTTTTGTGAACATTATAAAATCTTTGACAAAGGTCCTTTGTTTTTGCAACTTTAAGATGAGGAAAGTAATTATAATAGTAGTTAGAATACTTGTGAAAGCAAACCAGATAATGAGTGTAAAAATGATCAGGAAAAAAGTTACAATACCATATAAATGTAATAACTGTATTTAAAAGATAGTGTTAATGATTGACAATATTCATTAATGAAAGATTTTATAAAAATGCTATTTCTATTTTCAAGTTTCTTCATCTGTCACCTGTTATACTTTTTCAAACCCTAGAGTCTATAGTTGTTTTTTTTTTTTTTATTAGCTATCCATTTTATACATATTAGTGTATATATGTCAATCCCAGTCTCCCAATTCATCACACCACCACCACCCCGCCCCCCACTGCTTTTCCCCCTTGGTGTCCATACGTCTGTTCTCTACATCTTTGTCTCAATTTCTGCCCTGCAAACCAGTTCATCTGTACCATTTTTCTAGGTTCCACATATACGCGTTAATATATTTGTTTTTCTCTTTCTGACTTACTTCACTCTGTATGACAGTCTCTAGGTTCATCCACGTCTCTACAAATGACCCAATTTCATTCCTTTTTATGGCTGAGTAATATTCCATTGTATATATGTGCCACATCTTCTTTATCCTTTCAACTGTCAATGGGCATTTAGATTGCTTCCATGACCTGGCTATTGTAAATAGTGCTGCAATGAATATTGGGGTGCATGTGTCTTTTTGAATTATGGTTTTCTTCGAGTATATGCCCAGTAGTGAGATTGCTGGGTAATATGGTCATTCGATTTTTAGGAAACCTCCATACTCTTCTCCCTAGTGGCTGTATCAATTTACATTCCCACCAACAGAGCAAGAGAGTTCCCTTTTCTCCACACTCTCTCCAGCATTTGTTGTTTGTAGATTTTCTGATGATGCCCATTCTAACTGGTGTGAGGTGATACCTCATTGTAGTTTTGACTTGCATTTCTCTAATAATTAGTGATGTTGAGCATCTTTTCATGTGCTTCGTGGCCATCTGTATGTCTTCTCTGGAGAAATGCCTATTTAAGTCTTCTGCCCATTTTTGGATTGGGTTGTTTGTTTCTTTAATACTGAGCTGCATGAGCTGTTTATATATTTTGGAGATTAATCCATTGGCCGTTGATTCGTTCGCAAATATTTTCTCCCATTCTGAGGATTGTCTTTTCGCCTTGTTCATAGTTTCCTTTGCTGTTCAAAAGTTTTTAAGTTTCATTAGGTCCCATTTGTTTATTTGTGTTTTTATTTCCATTACTCTAGGAGGTGGATCAAAAAAGATATTGCTGTGATTTATGTCAAAGAGTGTTCTTCCTATGTTTTCCTCTAAGTGTTATAGTGTCTGGTCTTATATTTAGGTCTCTAATCCATTTTGAGTTTATTTTTGTGTATGGTGTTAGGGAGTGTTCTAATTTTGTTCTTTTCCATGTAGCTGTCCAATTTTCCCAGTACCACTTATTGAAGAGACTGTTTTTTCTCTATTGTATATTCTTGCCTCCTTTGTCATACATTAGTTGACCATAGGTGCGTGGGTTTATCTCTGAGTTTTGTAACTTGTTCCACTGATTTATATTTCTGTTTTGTGCCAGTACCATATTGGCTTGATTATTTTAGTTTTGTAGTATAGTCTGAAGTCAGGGAGTCTGATTCCTCCCACTCTGTTTTTTTCACTCAAGACTGCTTTGGCTATTCAGTGTCTTTTGTGTCTCCATACAAATTTTAAGATTTTTCTGTTCTAGTTCTATAAAAAATGTCATTGGTAATTTGATAGGGATTACATTGAATCTGTAGATTGCTTTGGGTAGTACAGTCATTTTCACAATATTGATTCTTCCAATCCAAGAACATGGTATATATCTCCATCTGTTGGTATCATCTTTAATTTCTTTCATCAGTGTCTTATAGTTTTCTGCATACAGGTCTTTTGTCTCCCTGGGTAGGATTATTCCTAGGTATTTTATTCTTTTTGTTGCAATGGTAAAAGGGAGTGTTTGCTTAATTTCTCTTGCAGATTTTTCACCATTAGTGTATGGAAATGCAAGAGATTTCTGTGCATTAATTTTGTATCCTGCAACTCTACCAAATTCATTGATTAGCTCTAGTAGTTTTCTGGTGGCATCTTTAGGATTCTCTATGTGTAGTATCATGTCATCTGCAAACAGTGACAGTTTTACTTCTTCTTTTCCAATTTGTATTCCTTTTATTTCTTTTTCTTCTCTGATTGCCATGGCTAGGACTTCCAAAACTATATTGAATAATAGTGGTGAGAATGGACATCCTTGTCTTGTTCCTGATCTTAGAGGAAATGCTTTCAGTTTTTCACCATTGAGGATGATGTTTGCTGTGGGTTTGTCCTATATGGCCTTTATTATGTTGAGGTAGGTTCCCTCTATGCCCACTTTCTGGGTTTTTATCATATATGGGTTTTGAAATTTGTCAAAAGCTTTTTCTGCATCTATTGAGATGATCATATGGTTTTTATTCTTCAGTTTGTTAATATGGTGTATCACATTGATTGATTTGTGTATATTGAAGAATCCTTGCATCCCTGGGATAAATCCCACTTGATCATGGTGTATGATCCTTTTAATGTGTTGTTGGATTCTGTGTGCTAGCATTTTGTTGAGGATTTTTGCATCTATATTCATCAGTGATATTGGTCTGTAGTTTTATTTTTTGTAGTACCTTTGTCTGGTTTTGGTATCAGGGTGATGGTGGCCTCATACAATGAGTTTGGGAGTGTTCCTTCCTCTGCAATTGTTTGGAAGACTTTGAGAACGATGGGTGTTAGCTTTTCTCTAAATGTTTGATAGAATTCACCTGTGAAGCCATCTGGTCCTGGACTTTTGTTTGTTGGAAGATTTTTAATCACAGTTTCAATTTCGTTACTTGTGATTGGTCTGTTAATATCTTCTATTTCTTGGTGATTCAGTCTTGGAAGGTCATACCTTTCTAAGAATTTATCCATTTCTTCCAGGTTGCCCATTTTATTGGCCTAGAGTTCCTTGTAGTAATCTCTTAGGCTGCTTTGTATTTCTGCAGTGTCTGTTGTAACGTCTCCTTTTTCATTTCTAATTTTATTGATTTGATTCCTCTCCCTCTTTTTCTTGATGAGTCTGGCTAATGGTTTATCAATTTTGTTTATCTTCTGAAAGAACCAGCTTTTAGTTTTATTGATTTTTGCTATTGTTTTCTTTGTTTCTATTTCATTTATTTCTGCTCTGATCTTTATGATTTCTTTCCTTCTGCTATCTTCGGGGGTTTTTTGTTCTTATTTCTCTAGTTCCTTTAGGTGTAACGTTAGATTGTTTATTTGAGATTTTCCTTGTTTCTTGAGGTAGGATTGTATTGCTATAAACTTCCCTCTTAGAACTGCTTTTGCTGCTTCCCATCGGTTTTGGATCATCGTATTTTCATTGTCATTTGTCTCTAGTTATTTTTTGATTTCCTCTTTGATTCTTCAGTAATCGCTTGGTTATTTACTAATGTATTTTTTAGCTTCCATGTGTTTGTATTTTTTACGTTTTTCCCCTGTAATTGATATCTAATCTCATAGTGTTGTGGTCAGAAAAGATGCTTGATATAATTTCAATTTTCTTAAATTTACTGAGGCTTGATTTGTGATCCAGGCTGTGATCTATCCTTGAGAATGTTCCATGCGCACTTGAGGAGAAGGTGTAATCTGCTGTTTTTGGATGGAATGTTCTATAAATATCAATTAAATCTATCTTGTCTATTGTGTTATTTAAAGCTTGTGTTTCCTTATTAATTTTCTGTTTGGATGATCTATCCATTGGTGTAAATGAGGTTACATTTCAGTTATTGTATTGTTCATCTCTGTTTGTTTGTTCTTTAATTCTTCTATATCTTTGTTAAACATTTCTTGCATCTTCTTGATCTTTGCCTCCATTTTTTTTTTTCTGAGGTCCTGGATCATCTTCACTATCATTATTCTGAATTCTTTTTCTGGAAGGTTGCCTATCTCCACTTCATTTAGTTGTTTTTCTGGGGTTTTATCTTGTTCCTTCCTCTGGTACATAGCCCTCTGCCTTTTCATGTTGTGTATCTTTCTGTGAATGTGGTTTTTGTTCCACAGGCTGCAGGATTGTCGTTCTTCTTGATTGTCTCTGGGCAATTTTCTTAACCTCTCCAAAACTGAGTTGCTGCTAGTGGTGAAGGGTCTCCTGCAGAGTCAAGGGGTGACTGTGGCTCACTGCAGGGACAAGGACACTAGCAGCAGAAGTTCTGGGACATACTCTTTGGTATGAGCCCTCCTGGAGTCTGCCATTAGCCCCACCAAAAAACTATAGCATTTTTTACCAGTCTAATTATGAACTTCTTAAAAGGAAAAAAAAAAATACAACTGCTTTTATGTGTGTATGTGCTTTATTATTAGCCATTCCATAAAAAAATTAATGCAATTTCTAATGATAAATTTAAAATAATGGAAGCAGAATAAGAAATGAAGCCCAAAGGAAAATCCAATTTGGAAAAATAAAATGAAGCCAAGATATACACAAATACTTACACCAGAAAAATGTACACAATTGTTAAAACTGGGTTACTTTGAGCTTGAACTTGAATTAAGAACTTTGTTGTAGCTACAAAGAGGGAAACTTGATTAGTTACAAAGTTCAAATCCCCCAAAATAGAAGTTTCTCAGGAAAAATCGTTGTTTTTGCCTCCTCTGGCAACCTCCACCTCAAGTGCACCACTTAAGTCTAAAAGAAATTTTTACCCAGGATCCTGATGCAAATGTAAAGTGGTATGTGAAGTTGTACACAATATCCTTAATACCTAATTTACTTTAAATTAGCAACTTTTATAAGACTCAATTCAACCTAAGAAAATAGGGCCAAAGACAATTTCATAAATACAATTCTATTAGGAGCTAAAGAATGTAGTCCAAGCAACCAGTTTTCGAACAAGTTGATTTGGTCTTGGAGTAAAATTCAGATGATCTAAAAAAGTTCTAGGCATTTTTCAAAGTCCATTCAGTTTTTATTCCTCAAAGTCCAATTTAGTAGATTTGGGGACATTGGGAATATGTGGTTTTTAAAAGCTCTCTTGAGGAGCCTGAGGCACATTCCTGGTCAGGAGGCTCTGGCTTAGAGAAATGAATGGATTGCCTATCCTTAAGAAGTCCTTGGTGAATATTACCTTACAAAATTAAAATTCCTACTATATATATTAGCCCAACATCTTCAACTGACACCAATATCTTTAAAAGAGGTTTCTGTGGGAACACAAGGAATATATAAAGTAGATAAAGATGGAGAGAGGGTTAGAGTAAAAGTAGAAAAGGTGATGGAATGACAGAAAAATATTGTGACAGAAAATATTTATCTGTTGGGACTTCTGTTATGCTACCCAATGTTGTGTATGATGAAAGGAAGTCAAGTGATCCAGACACTCAAATGAAAGTGGGGATCATAAAAAAGGCACCAAGACTGGGTACTGGGAGAGAAGTCAGTAACAGGAGATGACGTAAAAGGAGACACAATAATATAATAATATGACTCCCTTTGAGCAGGACAGCAGAAGACTTGTCTCTCAGAAAGTAACTATCCCAAACAATGCTTCGTTGGTTCTCACTATATTTCCTAGAGGCAGAAACTCCAGATGACTTCCAGATCCAGCACTGTTTTGTTTTTCGTTTTTGTTTTTTTATTGCACTTTCCTTTATTACATTTCTCAGGTATTGCGTTTTTTACAAATTTGAGGTTTGTGGCAACCCTGTGTTAAGCAAGTCTATCAACACAATTTTTCCAACAGCATTTGTTCACTTTGTGTCTCTGTCACATTTTGGTAATTCTCACAATATTTCAAACTTCTTCATTATTATATTTGTTATGGTGATCTGTGATCAGTGATCTTTGATGTTACTACTACAACTCACTGATGACTCCAATGATGGTTAGCATTTTTGAAGAATAAGGTATTTTTAAATTAAGGTATGTACTTTGTTTAGACATAACACTATTGCACACTTAATAGATTACAGTATAGTGTACACATAGACTTCAGTATAGTACAAACATAACTTTCATATGCACTGGGAAACCAAAAAATTTATTGCAATATTTGCTTTATTGCAGTGGTTCTTAACCGAACCCACTATATCTCTGCAGTATGCCTGGAGTCACTTTCTGAAACACACAAGTCAAATAGATTAGGTTAACACAGTGTTCTGTGCTATCCAAACTCAGAAAACAAATAGATCCATAGTGAGGGATTCTTGAAATGCAACAAAAGATAATTCATGTGGGAATTCTGGAGTTTATATATCTAAACTCTATAAAGATTGAGAATTTGTTTGACCATGCCCCAATATCTTCTATGCTTCCTTGAACTTTATTTTTCTAAGCCTTATTACAGTTTGATTTTTTAAATTTTATTTATTTTTATTTATTTATTTTTGGCTGTGTTGGGTCTTTGTTGCTGTGCAAGGGCTTTCTCTAGCGAGCGGGGGCTACTCTTCATTGAGGTGTGGGGGCTTCTCAATGCCGTGGCTTCTCTTTGTTGTGGAGCATGGGCTCTAGCTGTGTGGGCTTCAGTAGTTGTAGCACAAGGGCTCAATAGTTGTGGTGCATGGGATTAGTTGCTCCATTGCATGTGGGATCTTCCTGGACCAGGGATGGAACCCGTGTCCCCTGCATTGGCAGGCAGATTTTTAACCACTGTGCCACCAGGGAATTGATGGTGATATGATCACCATATGATCAACCATATGATCCAGCAATTCCACTTCTGGGTATTTATCATGCACTCCCTTGGGCAGTTTTTTATTCTGCTCTTTAACGTTACCACACCAAAAAATGCCATCTCATTAAAACGTCTTCATGGATGTGGAATCTGAGTAGATTTCCAATAGTGAATCGTTCTTGTTTTTCAATTTTATTTTTTGGCCACACCCTGAGGCATGCCAGTACTTCCCCAACCAGGGGTCAAACCCTCATCCCCTGCAGTGGAAGCACAGAGTCTTAATCACTAGACCACCTCATTCTTGTTTTTTGAGTGACCCACTGGGTAGTCATGTATTCTTTAACAGGTCCAGCACTGTTTTCAATGTTCAGTTCTGGATTAGCCTCATCTAGCGCCAACCACAGATCCTGCTCAGAGACTGCTGAGTCTCATTCTGCCTCAGAGATCATTTAACTGAAAGAGCCCAGTGGAATTGACTTGGGGCCTTGGCAGGATGTAGAGACTTTGCTCTTTATCCCAGGACCTCTCAGGCTATCTTTTCCCCTCTCTTTCCTTTACCCAGTCCTTCTTCAGTCATCACAAGCCTAAAGGGATGAGCAGAACCCCAGTGGTAGGAGGAGTGAAAAGATTAGAGATCAGTGGAGGTGCTGTGTGACCTAGGAAAAGTCTTTTTATTTCTCTGTGTATCCTTTTTCAATGATTTATAAGTCTCTGATTCTGGTGCCTAAGGTATTTATTGAGAAGAAGTGTGTCTGTGTGTAATTAAACTCTTTACTTGTTAATAAGTTAACTTTTAAGTTTCTGTGAGGTCAGAAAGCTGTAAAATTTCTGGCTTGGCATATATTTCCCAACAACAATTTAATAGGCCAAGACTAGAATAAATTTGTAGCTATCTTCATTTCTAATCCTATTTTATTTTCCAAACCATTAACAAACATCATCTCATCAATTCCAAAAATAATTCCTCTCTCTCCATCTTTTCCATCTATGAAGAAATGAAACCTATTTTTTTCATCTCTTTAATTACACATTCAGATGTTGAGAATAATATTGCTGGTGATAAATATATGGTGAACTCTATCCACTGGCAAATAATAATATATCTTTTCAAATTATGATAAATAAAGAGGAAGCTAAATGTGTACAGATAAGTGTATCAAAATAATGGAGTGCTTTCAAATACCAATTTCTTATTTGTGTGTGATGATTTAACAAATATAAAATTCTGGGTCCAGACTCCAAGATATTCATAAAAGATACTTGTTTATGAATGAAACAGTAACAGTTCATCATGGGGCTGGGATAGGTGTCTGGCTGAGCTGGCATTTCCACGTTTCATAGGATCTCATGTATCTAGGTTCAAGCTGGAACCAGACTGTGAATGGTGGTTTCTTATTTCCTTTTCACCTTCACTGGGTCTCAAGGACTTTCATCCTGTTGTAAGCAGCTCCTTTGTCCCTTTTCTGTTTCTTCATCCCTGTTTTCCTTAGAACTTAATCATAAAGATGAGATCACCAGGCAACATTTAACCTAGCTCCTGATTTTTGCTTTACAAAATATTCACAAAGCCTTACCTTATCTATTGATTCCTTTTCTGAATTAGAAGGAGTAAGAATGGAACAGTCAGCTCTACCCACCACCAGAGCCTCCCATCAAGCCTCTTAGATAGCCTCAACCACCAGAGGGCAGACAACAGAAGCAAGAAAAACTACAATCCTGCAGCCTGTGGACCAAAAACCACAGTTACAGAAAGACAGAGAAGATGAAAAGGCAGAGGGCTATGTACCAGATGAAGGAACAAGAAAAAACCCCAGAAAAACAACTAAATGAAGTGGAGATAGGCAACCTTCCAGAAAAAGAATTCAGAATAATGATAGTGAAGATGATCCAGGACCTCGGAATAAGAATGGAGGCAAAGATTGAGAAGATGCAAGAAATGATTAACAAAGACCTAGAAGAATTAAAGAACAAACAAACAGAGATGACCAATACAATAACTGAAATGAAAACTACACTAGAAGGAATCAATAGCAGAATAACTGAGGCAGAAGAACGGATAAGTGACCTGGAAGACAGAATGGTGGAATTCACTGCTGCGGAACAGACTAAAGAAAAAAGAATAAAAAGAAATGAAGACAGCCTAAGAGACCTCTGGGACAACATTAAACGCAACAACATTCGCATTATAGGGGTCCCAGAAGGAGAAGAGAGAGAGAAAGGACCAGAGAAAATATTTGAAGAGATTATAGTCGAAAACTTCCCTAACATGGGAAAGGAAATAGCCACCCAAGTCCAGGAAGCGCAGAGAGTCCCATACAGAATAAACCCAAGGAGAAACACGCCGAGACACATAGTAATCAAAGTGGCAAAAATTAAAGACAAAGAAAAATTACTGAAAGCAGCAAGGGAAAAACGACAAATAACATACAAGGGAACTCCCATAAGGTTAACAGCTGATTTCTCAGCAGAAACTCTGCAAGCCAGAAGGGAGTGGCACGATATACTTCAAGTGATGAAAGGGAAGAACCTACAACCAAGATTACTCTACCCAGCAAGGATCTCATTTAGATTTGATGGAGAAATCAAAAGCTTTACAGACAAGCAAAAGCTAAGAGAATTCAGCACCACCAAACCAGCTCTACAACAAATGCTAAAGGAACTTCTCTAAGTGGGAAACACAAGAGAAGAAAAGGACCTACAAAAACAAACCCAAAACAATTAAGAAAATGGTCATAGGAACATACATATCGATAATTACCTTAAACGTGAATGGATTAAATGCCCCAACCAAAAGACATAGACTGGCTGAATGGATACAAAAACAAGACCCATATGTATGCTGTCTACAAGAGACCCACTTCAGACCTAGGGACACATTCAGACTGAAAGTGAGGGGATGGAAAAAGATATTCCATGCAAATGGAAATCAAAAGAAAGCTGGAGTAGCTATACTCATATCAGATAAAATAGACTTTAAAATAAAGAATGTTACAAGAGACAAGGAAGGACACTACATAATGATCCAGGGATCAATCCAAGAAGAAGATATAACAATTATAAATATATATGCACCCAACATAGGAGCACCTCAATACATAAGGCAACTGCTAACAGCTATAAAAGAGGAGATCGACAGTAACACAATAATAGTGGGGGACTTTAACACCTCACTTACACCAATGGACAGATCATCCAAAATGAAAATAAATAAGGAAACAGAAGCTTTAAATGACACAATAGACCAGATAGATTTAATTGATATATATAGGACATTCCATCCAAAAACGGCAGATTACACGTTCTTCTCAAGTGCACACGGAACATTCTCCAGGATAGATCACATCTTGGGTCACAAATCAAGCCTCAGTAAATTTAAGAAAATTGAAATCATATCAAGCATCTTTTCTGACCACAACGCTATGAGATTAGAAATGAATTACAGGGAAAAAAACGTAAAAAAGACAAACACATGGAGGCTAAACAATACGTTACTAAATAACCAAGAGATCACTGAAGAAATCAAACCGGAAATAAAAAAATACCTAGAGACAAATGACAATGAAAACACGACGACCCAAAACCTATGGGATGCAGCAAAAGCGGTTCTAAGAGGGAAGTTTATAGCTATACAAGCCTACCTAAAGAAACAAGAAAAATCTCAAGTAAACAATCTAAGATTACACCTGAAGAAACTAGAGGAAGAAGAACAAACAAAACCCAAAGTTAGCAGAAGGAAAGAAATCATAAAGATCAGAGCAGAAATAAATGAAATAGAAACAAAGAAAACAATAGCAAAGATCAATAAAACTAAAAGTTGGTTCTTTGAGAAGATAAACAAAATTGATAAGCCATTAGCCAGACTCATCAAGAAAAAGAGGGAGAGGACTCAAATCAATAAAATCAGAAATGAAAAAGGAGAAGTTACAACAGACACCGCAGAAATACAAAACATCCTAAGAGACTACTACAAGCAACTTTATGCCAATAAAATGGACAACCTGGAAGAAATGGACAAATTCTTAGAAAGGTATAACCTTCCAAGACTGAATCAGGAAGAAACAGAAAATATCAACAGACCAATCACAAGTAATGAAATTGAAACTGTGATTAAAAATCTTCCAACAAACAAAAGTCCAGGACCAGATGGCTTCACAGGTGAATTCTATCAAACATTTAGAGAAGAGCTAACACCCATCCTTCTCAAACTCTTCCAAAAAATTGCAGAGGAAGGAACTCTCCCAAACTCATTCTATGAGGCCACCATCACCCTGATACCAAAACCAGACAAAGACACTACAAAAAAAGAAAATTACAGACCAATATCACTGATGAATATAGATGCAAAAATCCTCAACAAAATACTAGCAAACAGAATCCAACAACACATTAAAAGGATCATACACCACGATCAAGTGGGATTTATCCCAGGGATGCAAGGATTCTTCAATATACGCAAATCAATCAATGTGATACACCATATTAACAAATTGAAGAATAAAAACCATATGATCATCTCAATAGATGCAGAAAAAGCTTTTGACAAAATTCAACACCCATTTATGATAAAAACTCTCCAGAAAGTGGGCATAGAGGGAACCTACCTCAACATAATAAAGGCCATATATGACAAACCCACAGCAAACATCATTCTCAATGGTGAAAAACTGAAAGCATTTCCTCTAAGATCAGGAACGAGACAAGGATGTCCACTGCCACCACTATTATTCAACATAGTTCTGGAAGTCCTAGCCACGGCAATCAGAGAAGAAAAAGAAATAAAAGGAATACAAATTGGAAAAGAAGAAGTAAAACTGTCACTGTTTGCGGATGACATGATACTATACATAGAGAATCCTAAAACTGCCACCAGAAAACTGCTAGAGCTAATTAATGAATATGGTAAAGTTGCAGGTTACAAAATTAATGCACAGAAATCTCTTGCATTCCTATACACTAATGATGAAAACTCTGAAAGAGAAATTATGGAAACACTCCCATTTACCATTGCAACAAAAAGAATAAAATACCTAGGAATAAACCTACCTAGGGAGACAAAAGACCTGTATGCAGAAAACTATAAGACACTGATGAAAGAAATTAAAGATGATACCAACAGATGGAGAGATATACCATGTTCTTGGATTGGAAGAATCAACATTGTGAAAATGAGTATACTACCCAAAGCAATCTACAGATTCAATGCAATCCCTATCAAATTACCAATGGCATTTTTTACGGAGCTAGAACAAATCATCTTAAAATTTGTATGGAGACACAAAAGACCCCGAATAGCCAAAGCAGTCTTGAGGCAAAAAAATGGAGCTGGAGGAATCAGACTCCCTGACTTCAGACTATACTACAAAGCTACAGTAATCAAGACAATATGGTACTGCCACAAAAACAGAAACATAGATCAATGGAACAAGATAGAAAGCCCAGAGATTAACCCACGCACCTATGGTCAACTAATCTATGACAAAGGAGGCAAAGATATACAATGGAGAAAAGACAGTCTCTTCAATAAGTGGTGCTGGGAAAACTGGACAGCTACATGTAAAAGAATGAAATTAGAATACTCCCTAACACCATACACAAAAATAAACTCAAAATGGATTAGAGACCTAAATATAAGGCTGGCCACTATAAAACTCTTAGAGGAAAACATAGGAAGAACACTCTTTGACATAAATCACAGCAAGATCTTTTTCGATCCACCTCCTAGAGTAATGGAAATAAAAACAAAAATAAACAAGTGGGACCTAATGAAACTTCAAAGCTTTTGCACAGCAAAGGAAACCATAAACAAGACGAAAAGACAACCCTCAGAATGGGAGAAAATATTTGCAAATGAATCAACGGACAAAGGATTAATCTCCAAAATATATAAACAGCTCATTCAGCTCAATATCAAAGAAACAAACACCCCAATCCAAAAATGGGCAGAAGACCTAAATAGACATTTCTCCAAAGAAGACATACAGACGGCCACGAAGCACATGAAAAGATGCTCAACATCACTAATTATTAGAG
Source organism: Balaenoptera acutorostrata (assembly GCF_949987535.1). NCBI lineage: Eukaryota > Metazoa > Chordata > Mammalia > Artiodactyla > Balaenopteridae > Balaenoptera > Balaenoptera acutorostrata. The sequence goes on along the minus strand of NC_080075.1, from coordinate 16,717,895 downwards.
AAATGCAAATCAAAACTACAATGAGGTATCACCTCACTCCTGTTAGAATGGGCATCATCAGAAAATCTACAAACAACAAATGCTCGAGAGGGTGTGGAGAAAAGGGAACCCTCTTGCACTGTTGGTGGGAATGTAAATTGATACAGCCACTATGGAGAACAATATGGAGGTTCCTTAAAAAACTAAAAATAGAATTACCATATGACCCAGCAATCCCACTACTGGGCATATACCCAGAGAAAACCGTAATTCAAAAAGACACGTGCACCCGAATGTTCATTGCAGCACTATTTACAATAGCCAGGTCATGGAAGCAACCTAAATGCCCATCAACAGACGAATGGATAAAGAAGTTGTGGTACATATATACAATGGAATATTACTCAGCCATAAAAAGGAACGAAATTGAGTCATTTGTTGAGAAGTGGATGGATCTAGAGACTGTCATACAGAGTGAAGTAAGTCAGAAAGAGAAAAACAAATATCGTATATTAATGCATGTATGTGGAACCTAGAAAAATGGTACAGATGAGCCAGTTTGCAGGGCAGAAGTTGAGACACAGATGTAGAGAATGGACATATGGACACCAAGGGGGGAAAACTGCGATGAGGTGGGGATGGTGGTGTGCTGAATTGGGCGATTGGGATTGACATGTATACACTGATGTGTATAAAACTGATGCCTAATAAGAACCTGCAGTATAAAAAAACAAACAAACAAAAAAAAAAAAAAAAAAAGAAGGAGTAAGAATGAAGAAATAAGTAGTTAAAGAATAACTGACCCTTTACCCCTAGCTTCTCTTAGTAAATTTGCAGGTGGACCCCGTGGATGCAGGCAGACCACACGGACAAGAGAACGCCCAATTGCAGGCGGACCACGTGAGCAAGACAGCATCCCAAGGAAGATCGGAAGAAGTCAGCAGGTCTGCATGCAATGGAAAAATGACAAAGAATCTGACCTCCTGCCTTAATGATTAACTGAGATTGTTTCCCATTTTTCCCTTAAAAATTGTCTTGGCTGAGCAGAATCTTCAGAGTTGGTGTCTGGACACAAGACCACCTTCTCCCCAGATTGCTGGCTTTTCTGAATAAAGCATCTTTCCTCTCTAATGACACTTGCTCCCCGTTTTATTGGCTGGCAAGCAGTAAGCTGTCGAACCTGCATTTGGTTACATTATCCTCAGGGAGACCAAGGGGCCCTCATCTGTGTTAGTGAGATATTTGAGTCCTCACACTCTCCTCTTAAACTGTTACCTCTCCTCTAAATTCTGACTTGAGTTACTCTCATTTATCACTAAATGTCCTTGCAAAACCTGTTATTGATTAAAAAAATAATAAACTTCATTTAAAAGGGGCTTCAAATGTATTAATTAATTCCTTCAAATTATGCAAACATATATCAAGACTTCCTGCAGGGACTTTTAACATTTGAAGTATGGCCAATGCCCCTGCCTAGCTACAGAGCACAGAAAAGCACTTGACAGAAAAGCACCATCTAGTGTCTGTGGATCAGGAAGGAAAGGAATTTTGAAAACACAGAGGTCCTCTCAAAACCTCAGAAACGATATCACAGCAGTAGGCATATTTCCACTCCATCAGAAGGAGAGCCTTGGCCATAAGGAACATTTTGTGCAACAGCCATATAGAAAAAATGTTTTCAAAAATTTCATGCAACTGCAAGTTACTGCTTTTATATCATTGTTGGACATTGTGAAGTGTGTTCTCTCTTTCTCCCTAAATACCTCTTAATAAGCCATTACAGGCTTATTTTTGGTTCAGTTACCCTTTCCAATAGACCATCTGTTAGGAAGGCAGTGTAGGAAGCATGGATTTGCAGACTGTATTCAAGTGCTGGTTTTGCCTCAAGACAAGCCAAGTGACCCTGGACCACCAGTATTCTGGTGGCTTTTCTTCTTTGCAGAACAGCCAGACAAGTAGATATGAGGACTGGTGTTCAAAGGAGAAACACTGGTAACTGAAACATCTTTGGGGGATGCAGTAAATTAAAAGAGGATAGAAGAGAAAGACCCACCAGGAAAGGAGATGGTTCAAAAGGGAAGGCAGCATAAGTGCCTCTCTGTATGCAAGAAAAGAGAATGGCAAGATTGATGCAAAGGATGGAGCTTTTTTGTAAGAACATGATAAAATTATTCAATTCATTAAAATTTATTATGTTCCAAATGTTTCAGATATTATGCTGGGTATTTCATTCAAATGAGGAAGAAAAATATATATCTAACTAATTAATTGTGATGAACACAAAATGATAAATGATGTATAAAATGATAAAAGATGAGGTATAAACACACGGCTATTGGAGGACAGGGGAGGGAATAATTTATTTTTCTGGGAGATAGTTTTGGGTGTTGAGAAATCTCAGAAAGGATCCATGAAGGAGGTGACATGTGATAGACTTTGAGCAGAATTTGTCAGAAGAAAAAGGTGTGAAAGACAATGACAAGTCATTCCATGAAGAAAAAAATCAGAAGCTATCAGAGGAGGCAGGGCTACGTTATTCAGAGTCTTACACATGGTGTAGATCAGTGGTTCTTAGTCAGGGATGACATTGGCCCCCACGGAACATTTGGCAATGTTTAAAGACATTTTTGTTGTCACCACTAGATGGAGGGTAGGAGTGAGAACAGGGATGATACTGGCATCTAGTGAGTAGAGGCCAGGGGTGCTGTTAAACTTCTTACAATGCACAGGACAGTCCCCCACAGCAAAGAACTATTCAGACCAAAATGTCAGTAGTGTGACTGAAAAAATTCTGCTATAGATTATGGCTTCCAACCCAAATGCTGGAGGCACCATTCGTATGTTTTCAACAGGGGATTTTAAGATTATTTTGACCATTGTGTGAGAAACTGACTGGATGGCAACATGACAGGAAAGTCAATTGGAGGCTACAGCAGCAGTTTCCATGATAATAATGGTGGTTTCAACTAGGATGTGACAGTGGCAGATAGAGAAAAGTGGACAGACTCAGGATATGTCCTGAAATGATCAGGGTTGGGCAATGGACTTGAAGAGAGGGATGACGAAAGAGGGGCATGTGGATTTGCAGATTTCACAACAAAGTGGATGGAGTGAATGAGAGACATTTGGAAACACAGACTGAAATAAAAATTAATTCATTTTTAAAGTATTTTAAGTTTGAAAATCTTTTTAGACAGATTTCAAGTATCAGATGGATCTGGGGTTCAGGAAAGACATGTAGGGCAATAAAAATTGAAGGGTCACAGACAAAGACATAATATTTAAAGGTGTAGAAATGAATATTACCTCAAGAAAGTATAAAGCATGAAAACAGGTCCCAAATCTACAAAACACCACCATTAGGCATCGGGGCAGAGAACAAAGGAGACAGAAAAGTCACTGCCAGAGGAGCAGAAACAAACACAGTAAAGTGTGGTTTCATGAAGGCCAAGAGCTGTTAACATTCCAAGAAAAAAGGAGGAAGTGGTCAACTGTCCCTCTCTACTGAGAGGAAGGGGCTATTAGGACTGGGAAGAGTCCATTGAATGTGACAATGTGGAGGTCATGCTGGTATAAAAAGAGAGAAGCTTCAGTGCAGAAGCCAGATGGGTGTGGGTTAAAGATGAATAGAAGGTACCATGATTGAATGTTGCTGAGCTCTGTGATCCTGGCAAACAGCACAGGTTAAGAAATTCCCATACACTTTGTGCTCCAGAAAGCACTTACTGCACAAAACCACCCTTCGCCATATAAGCCTCATAGATGCCCCTTGTTTATCTGTAAGGCTAGGCACAGCTCCCCCAAATTCCCATTCTTTGTCTCATAAATGATTACCTAAACTGCTTGTCCTCATTTGTTAAACAGAACAAACTACTTGTTAATCACACTTTAAGATTCTTTCCTTCCCTTAGTTCTCAGATGTTTGATCTACCTTCAGACTGAGCCAGCATGCAAGTCTTCCTTAAAGTCCCTTCCAGGCAGATAAGCTGGCCTTGGGGTAAAACATTCCATCATGCCACCTTCTCATCCCATTTCCCACATCCAGTTCTTTCTAGCCTTGTTCACTCCTCTCTGTAGAAGAAAATCCCTTTTTGCCTAAACTTTGAGAAGCCTGCAGATCTTATGACCACAGGGCCTCCCTGTTGCAATCATCTTTCCAAATAAAGTCTCTCCTTACTAAATCCAGGTTTGTATTTTTATTTGACAAGATAAGAAAATACAGAGTGTGTAGATAACTCTCTCAAAACCCTTTTTTGTGAAGAAGCATTTTAATGGAGGCACAACCTGGGGGGTTGGGTTGAATAGGTGCTAAATTGAGCAGAAAGTCAGTAGGATGCATAGGGCATGGCCTTGATTGGGGGGAAGGGGAGGAACACGTTCCCATTACTGCACAGTCACATTGGGGTTGATGAGCAGAGGTGGGAATGGCTTGTGGAACAGATGAGGGTCAAGCTCTTTGCTGTCTGTTTGCTACTGTAGTTCAACAATATTGGGAATGAATAATAGTTTATTGCAGAAAGCCAAACTAGGAGTTTGCCCAATCATGGCAACAAGGAATAGCAGGTAAGACACTATGCCAGGCTCCACTGGTCCTTGGCTTAGTGACATCTGGAAATCTAGCCAGACAGAAGGTCAGGTATAGAGAATTAGACCACAGAGAGTCTGCTTCACCAAACAAAGACAAGACAGTGTGGAGACCAAATCCCCTACTGGGATGGTCATATTCACCAGGTTTCTGTTTACGGTGTAGGAAGAGTCCAAGCCATTTGGTAGTCAGTGAGAAAAACAAAGGAAAATCTACAGACATTGTTTTTGAGCAAGTCCTAGGCCTACATAGACTTAAAATCAAAGGTGAGCAAAAAGAAATAGATACAAAACACACACACACAAATTGGGACATATTGAGGCCTTGCTACATTCCTGCCCCTGCAACCTTATAAACCTCCTCTTTTTTGGTCGGCTGCAGCAAGCTCACATTGGATTCTACTGGTTACAACTGACAGAGTCCTAAATCATACAAAATTACAACAGTCAAAAACCACTTATCCTCTGAACAACATTGCTTTGACATACATAAAGCAAAATATTCCAGAAATATGAGAAGAAATTGACAGAAACACTATTGTAGTGGAACTTTAGTACTTATTGCTCTGCACTTGACTGATGAAGAAGAACGAATAAATAAGGATATATGTTCTGAAGACAAAAAATAATAAGGTTAAATTTTGGGAAACTAATCACACTTGATACTCTACATAAATCGTTCTTCCATTCAGTATGTTTTTGAGAGAATATTATAGTTCAGAATTGTGCTAATAAATAGGTTTTCTGTGGATCATAAATAAAAATGCTGCGTATATGGAGCTTTCAGTCTGGTGGAAAAGATAGCCTTTGAACATGTAATAAAGACAATTGTTACAATTTCATTTTGCCATACAAATTGCAAATTGCAATAAATGCTATAAAAGTATGGGGTGCAAGGAAAGAGAATATAAAGTGAGAACAATAGATTGCCTTTAGATCAGATGGCCTGGGAAGACCTCTCAGAAGAACAAGCCTTGTGGCAGGAGATGGAGCCAACCAGGCAAGCACACAGAGACTATGCCCAGTGGAGGGGCACCATGTGCCATGGGTCTGAGATGGGAAAGAGCTTGGTATGTTCAAGGATCAAAAGAAGACAGGTGCTTCTGTGGATAGATCACAGGAAGCAAGAGGAAAGGCAACCAAATCCACAGTGCAAAATCTACAGGTCTTGATTCTGTCCCAGGAGCAGATGCAGTAAATAGAGAGCATTTCGCCATGTTAACGGGGGGATGAAAATGGATTAATTTATTTGAGTTACATGACTGACAGGTGGAAAATAGCTTTGAAAAGAGCAAGAATCAAATCAGGAATGAAGGGGCAAGTCTAGTGGAACAAAAGAGAGATGCTGACTGCTTGGAGGGAAGTGGAAGCAGTGGAGTTGAAGACAGAGGTTGATGTAAAATAAATTTTGGTAGATTTGACAGAGTTTGGTAATAAATTGGATTTGAGTGGTGTCGGAAAGGGAAATATTGCAAATGTCTCCAGGAAAAAGAAACATTTTATTGAAGAATTAGTGGAACACTTATAAAAATGTATCATGTATTCAGTCACTAAGGAAATCTCAATGAATTCTCCTAATCAGGCATGCAGAAGACATGGTCTCTGACAGCAATTTGATAAAATCAAAACAAAAATTTAAATAAAAATAAATGACTACATGGATATTAAAGGAAAAAACTAATAATAAAATAAACAAAAATCTTTAACATCCTAAATAATAACTCTCTAAGAAATCAACACTGAAGTTACAGATTATTAGAGATAAAGAACTCTATGTCTCAATTCTCATGGAACAGACAGTAAAGTCATGTTCAGAGGCAATATCATAAACTTAAACTGTTTTGTTAATAAACCACAACAAGTAGAATAACTTAAACTATATCTTGAACTCAAATTAGAAAAAGAAAAAGGACAAAATCCTAAAGAAATAAGAGAAAGGAATTAAGAAGAATACAAGCAGAAATACAAATATAAAGCCCAGAAAACTAGTAGAATAGATAAATAAATGAAGTGGCTGCTTTTTTTAAAACAAAATCTGCCCAAAATAGAGCTCTAGAATGTCAAATCATATAAAATAAAGAGAAAAGACAAAGACTCAGAATTACAAAAAGAAATGCTAAGTCTCTCATTCTGGTAGGACCCGTTGCCTGAAGAAAGAATATTCATAAAGAATGACCTTGGATCATACAGAAATCTGTTTTATTTCTGTCAGGTGATCCACATTAGGGATTCATAGCATTGTTTTCAGGAAAGGAAGTCTCAGAATGGCAGAGATAATTTATACAGCAATTCTAGGAGTTTAAGAGGAACCCAGCATATTATTCATTTTCCAACTCCTTCTCTCTTGAGATGAAGATGGTGGTGGAAGGACGAGATGATACAGAGGACATGGGAGTTCTGAGTCACTCATCATTATGAGGAAATACCTAAGGACATCCTCCAGTGGGGCTAGACACATTATTTTATTTTTATGTAATGTTTAATAAATAATAATATAGTTCTAACTATATTCAGACCTTGCTCATTAGCTCATTTGATCCTCATTGCAAATCTATGAAGCAAGTACAATTACAGTCCCTGTTCTACAGATGAGGAAGCTGTAAGAAGTCAAGTAACTTACTCAAGTTCATGCAACTAGTAAGACGTGACCTGGGATTCAAGCCCAGGCAGTGTGACTCCAGAATTAATGCTTTTAACCACTTCATCACGCAAACTTTCATCAGATCTCAGCCATTTGTTAACGTTCCACATCCACTTCTTTTTTAACCTTAGTAGTAAGGCTCTTCATAACAATTATAAAGCTTATCTATCTCAATGCAATGCTCAACACCCTATGAGCTAATCACCAGAACAATAATTTCTAAACCAGTGTGCCACAGGACACTTCTTGGGGAGATATTAATAGATGTGCACTGAAAAAAATGCCAAATATGTGTCAAATGCATTTGAGAAATTCTGCAAACTATACTCTTACCCTTAAGTTCACAATGCCTACTACTCTCAAAAATTTTGTAGTCAATAAAACTGCTTAAATTTGGTAATTTTTTCTAACTTATCTGAAAATGGAACACTCTCCCCCTCCCTCATTCACAGCTTTTAAGATTCCACCCACACACTGTACAATGTGCACTAGTTTGTGGAACAAATAGCATTTTCTTGGCAGAGTAAATAATGTAAGAGTCCCTAACCTCGTTACTATGATCATTTAACATCAATCTGCAAGTTCTAGTCAATGAAATAAAATGTAAAAAATTGGTTAAGATATATAACTACTCAAAATATAACTTTTTTTATTATTTTTTTTAAATTAAAAAAAATTTTTTTTGCTGCTGTTGCAGTTCTTTGCCTAGGAAATCCAGATGCATCCACTGAAAACTTATGGAACCAATCAGAGTTTAATAAGATGTCCAGATAAAAATAAATTTATGATAAAGTAAAATGTTTCCCTCTATGCTAGTAATAACAAGCAATATAAATCATCATGTGAAAAATAAATGGTGTACTCACAATTGAATATAAAACATGTAGGGTAAACAAGAAATATACAGGTACCCTTGATGCCAATGACCATTCTTTACTAAGACTTCACCCCACTCCCATCATCATCATGAAAATTCACACTTTTTGAACCCTTACTCTGTGCAAGCATATTAGGGCTCTATAAGTGTCATCTCAATTAATCCTTATAATAACCTTATGAAATAGACTCTATTTACAAATGAGGAAACAAACACTTTTGTGTCAGAAAATAGAAAAGAAATCTCAAGTAAACACTGAAGCACACTGAGTTCTTGAATAGGGTATGTAGTGATAATGTTAATTCTTCCTCAAATTAATATAGTTTTAATAAAATTCCAATCAAAATTATAATGGAATATTTTAGCTTGCCATAGTAAATTTACATTTTTATCTGGAAAATTAATGGGTGAATACAGCCAAGAATATTCTTACAAATAAGAAAAACTAAAAGAACGTTTCTCTATCAGATTTTAAACTAAGTCAGAAAGCTATTGAACTCAGAAAGATAATACTCAGACAAATGAGATGTTAGTGTATGATAAAGGGGTTATTTAAAATCAGTGTGGAAATGACAAGTTATTTAAGAAATGTTGGGCCAATTGCCCTCATATTCCAGAAGACAAAGGAGCATGGATGACTGACCAAGTGAATTAGATCAGCATCTTCTGTCATTTGTCTTTGGAATGATTAGCTATCCTTGAAGAGGACCATTTTCTGAAACACTGACTGGCAGAATAAAACGATTCCAGAGGTAATTACCCTCTTTGTCTTTCTTTCTTTCCTGATTTGAAGGAGGAGGGGAAAATGTGGAAATCTCAAGGTTTTACAACACATTTTACTTCACCCTCTCTCGCTCCTTTTCCCAATGAGTACCGGAAGTATGATGAATATCTACTGATTGTTCAGCACCATGGGAAACATGCCTAAAACACAAATGAGAACAATAAAAACAGAATCATCAGGAATAAATTCTAAGAGAGAGCCTAGCTCAGTGTGGGATGGACCAGCAAAGGAACCTTTGTGTTACGAGACTTTGGAAATATGTAGGACTGTGTGGAGGAAAAAGAGATGAGAAGGGGACTTCAGAAATGAAGGGGGAGGTGGGAAGGGGAGAAGGGGGAGGTGGTAGAGAAAGTCTGTGGATCTGAGACTGGAACAGAGGGCACACCTGGAGGAGTAACAGAGGGTGATAAGATACTAGGTACAAAGAAGAAAAGAAACCTGAAAGTAAGTCCAAGGAGTTAGATGTGATTGGAGCCAGTGCAGGTTTGCAAGCAAGTGACCCAGAAAGACAATGGCATTAAAGAAAGAAGGCCCTGGCATGAGGATGGAGAAGAGGAGGGAAAATTAAATCAAGGGTCCCTACATGAAGGCCAATGCTGGAATCCAGGTGTGAAGTGACAAGGATAAAGAAAAAGACTGAAGACGGTGACAAAATGCAATAGGCACTTTGAAGCAGCCATGACCAGGACAAACTGGAGTCATGTTACAGTGATTTTAAACACCAGTGGTAGAATCAAGTGCAGTACCTAGGTTAGTATTGATTAAAGAAATTTTCACATATTGAGGTATGGGGAAGTCATTCTGGCTTAAACATGAATTAATTTGAGTTTTATGCTGACTAGAACAGCCTGTTTGTGGCCTATCAAACAAACGTTGTGCATATGTCTTAGTTATTAAAGCAAAGGACACATTGACCAGAAGTAAAGAATTTCCATGTTAAAAATAAAGATTAAATGCCTCCCTTCCTTGGATGCCAATGCTGGGCCTCCTTTGATAAGACTCCCTACCCAGGTGCCAAAGCCATACTGACTCACTGTGTACTGGTTTGTTTTTTTGTTTTGTTGTTTGTTTGTTTGTTTTGAAACCTTGAAGAAATGTATCCCTGACTTTAATGTTCTTTGTTCTGCAAGATATAAAACTGTGCTGGAAACCATGCTTCTCCAGAGTAGTTTCTCAGAATAATCTGGGAAGCTAGCTTCCGGGCTATAGTCCTCAGTTTGGCTTAGATAAAACTCTTTCCTATTCTTATTATTGATTGTTTATTGATTAGTTTCATTGACATTACCCAGTAGAAATAAGATCTCCTTCCATCAGTATCTCAGTCCAGTCCCAAAGGGAAAAGAAAAGCACTAGTCACAAAAGCCCTTCCCTCGCCCACACCCCAGGGTGATGCTCATTTGATTCACTACCTTTATTCTGGGGTCTTAATCCAATCTCTACCTTCCTTTGTCTCAAAAGAACAAAATTTATATGCATACAGTATTCCTAAGTAACTGTGGGCTTTCTTTTTCACTATAATAAGAGGAAACTTGGAAAATAGAAGTTAAATTTGCTGAATTCTTATGTCTATTCTGACACTGAACACCTGTGCAAATTTGAGCAAGAACTTGAGTCTTAGTTTCTTTATTTGTAAAAAAGGTTACGTTACTGTTTCCTGACTTTCAACATTACTGTGAAAATTAAACAAACATATGCATACACACATATTAAACCTGCCCACCTAGTGTCAATTATAGAGCTAAAGGGGCCTGTTGTTAACAATTATAAACACAATACTTTTGAAGATTGAGTCAGTGGTTCTCCAAATAGCTATACTTCCTTTTCCTGCAGGCTCATTTATAACAACAGCCCATATGACCACACACACACACACACACACACACACACACACACACACACAGACGCAATTGGTTTCTGTTACCTTAATGTAGCAGAATTGAGATATCCTTTTATCAAGTGAATTCCTTCTCTCCAAGAGTGGCACTACCAGGTACAACCACTCCCCAGGACAGTTTGATGAAATAGTTTGCTGTAATTAGTTTTCCCAGGAGAAAAAAAAAAAAATAACAGGCTATCATCAGGTGTTAGGGCTCAGCAGCTTCTCCAGCTGATTCAAATTCCATTGTTTATTTTGTACATCTGGATGGTAAATGGAAGCATCCCTAGCATCGGTTTCTCCAGGCTGTCTTTAAACAAGTTTAATAAAAGGATTAGGAGTTTAAATAGGTTTCCGACTGTTAAAAGTAGTTTTCTCATTTTTCATGTTGACATTCTCAAAACCAATTTATCTTCTTGATCTTCTGGCTGCTGTTTCCTCTGGAATGGGAGGCTGGCTCCAACCAAGAGGAAAAAGGGACCGTACGTCACTCTGTGAACTCCAGATCTCCAGTGGACACTTATTAAGTCCCTACTACTTGCACAGAACTGGGATAGGAAATAAAGAGAATTCAAAGACGTTATGTTGTCATTTTGTTGGAAAGAGTAAAGCAGCCCATGTGAAATATAGAGCTTCATTATAAGAAACAAAGTAAGAGAAATCAAAATATTTTGGAAGACATTGTGAGAGAGATAAGGATATAGTAGTGAATTGAAGGAGAAAGAGAAATGTGAAGATCTAAAAAAAGTGGTTCTCAACTCTGCCTTCTCATTTGAATCACCCAGGACACTAGTTAAAACTCCCAATGCCCAGGCCATACACCAAACTAATTAAATCAGAATTTCCCGTAGTGGGTCTTGGCCATAAGTATATACTTGTTAAATCTCCCAAGGTGATTCTAATGTGCAGCCAAGATTGAATAGTACTAAAGTGGAGCAAAGATAAAAGTTTCCATGAAGGGCTTCCCTGGTGGCGCAGTGGTTGAGAATCTGCCTGCCAATGCAGGGGACACGGGTTCGAGCCCTGGTCTGGGAAGATCCCACACGCCGCGGAGAAACTAAGCCCGTGAGCCACAATTGCTGAGCCTGCGCGTCTGGAGCCTGTGCTCCGCAACAAGAGAGGCCGCGATAGTGAGAGGCCCGCGCACCGCGATGAAGAGTGGCCCCCGCTCGCTGCAACTAGAGAAAGCCCTTGCACGGAAACGAAGACCCAACACAGCCATAAAATAAAAAATAAATAAATAAATAAAATTTTTTAAAAAAAGTTTCCATGAAAATCTTGAGTATGACCATTAAGTGAGATGGGAGCAGGGGCAGGAGAGTGAGGAACAATTCTGATTCTGAGTACTAAATGCATTTTGTTATTCTGACAGTGAAAAATCATTCCCTATAGAGCAATAAGTACAGGTCGTGTTACTGAACGCAAGTTCTTGTGCCCGATGCACAGTGAGACCAAACAAACCAAAATGTCAGAGTTTGGAGAAGAGAAAGGTTTATTGCAGGGCCATGCAAGGAGACAGGTGGCTTGTGCCCAAAAAACCTCAAGGGTTTCAACAAAGCATTTTTAAAGGCAAGGCGAGGGAGGGGCATGTTGTCTTGTTGCAAACTTCTTGGTGTCGTAATCCTTTGTTCTTGCAGCTGTCCACATAGGACAGGGCATGATGCTCCTGTAAACTTCCAACAAAACAAATGTTATTCTCTGTTCTGCAACTTTTTATTTCTAAATGAATGGACCCTTAAAAGCCAGAGTCCTGAGAGTAGGCTATTCTGTATATATCAGGCTATAGGCAACATTCTTTTACAAAATATACAGAGCCAGCCTGACTAAGCACGGGAAAAGGAACAGATCTAATATGGAATCAGATTTGTTCTTCCCTATTACAGTAGCTTCTTTGGTCGGAGAGCCCTGCAGAAAATACATGGACTCCCATATTTACAGAGTAAGGTTGATACCAGGTTAACCAACAGGTTCCTAAGGCTAACTGGTTCCATGATTGGTTATTCAGCTATGGAATTTAACCATTCCTATTATTCCAAAAGTCTTCATCAGGGAGAGCTGCTGTTGGGGAATTCAGTACACCTGTAACCATGTGAAGAGAAGCAAAGAGGGAAGCTTATGTTAGTTAAAATATTAGTGAGAGGGAAGATATAAGAGATACGAATGGCTGAAGGAAATATGGGCATTGTAAAGTTTGCTGGGTGCCCCATGGCAGAATGGCAGTGACAACACCATAACCAATGAAAAAAGATGCTCAATGTAAGAAAAAGGAGGATTAGAGGAATGCCCGTGTCATATAAATTCATCTGCCCATCAATGACGTCCTCCTTTACTTCCCTGCTATTTAAAATTCCACCACTGGACATATCCCTCTTGAAAGCATAGACAGCTATAACTGGAAAACAATTTGGCAATATCTGATAAAGTTAAAGACACATATCCTATGATTTAGCAATTCCACTTAGAAATAAATAGAATAGTGATATTCTGGATATACACTATGTATTTCAAGTCATAGTGAAGAATGAGGGGGAGAGGATTCCACTATGGAGAGAAGATAAATAATATGGTATATTTGCACAGGGAATAATATGTAACACATAATAAATGACAGATAGACAATAGATAATACAGGCAAATTTCAAAAGCAAAATTTTGAATGAAGAAAGCAGGTAGGAAAATAATATATACTATTTATTTAAGTTTTAAAAATACACAAATCAATACAATCTAAATGTTTACAGCTTAAAATATAAGTAGCAAATGTATAAAAATTTATCTGACAAGAGAGAAAAAAGTGTGATTAGGCTGAATACAAAGGGAGCTTTATCTGATTCTTAAAAAACATATCTTCAGCAAATATAAAATGTTAATAACTATCACATCTGGAAGATGGGTACTGTACCTAACTATATACATTTAATATTCAAAAATAAATAAGTAAAATAAATAAATAGGAAAAGTATATAATTTCCAGTCACTTAAATCAGCAATCCAAAACTAACAAACAATATTTCCTATATCTTGCCGCTACTTCATGCACACCCAACACAATTTGTATAGCCCTTAAGATCCACTTGCTGATTTGGTTTTGCGAATATAATTGGATGGGTATTATTATGCACATTTCACAAATTAAATTAATGCACAAATTAACTTAATTTTCCTTAATTCATGAAAGGCAAAGCACTTGCTCTAGATCTAAAAGGTAAGACCCAAAAGTTATCTTCTGACTATTCCTTTTTCCAAAACATTCCTTAGGAAACTGCTGCTAGGCATGTGGAATGCATTTTTATGTAGAAACCATGTATCAGTGGTGATTAGGTTTCCAGGCAAGCCTATTAAGCTCTGGCTTAAAGAGAAGGGCAGCCATCACCCCAGAGCAGTATTCTCCAGTGTGGAGGCATGCCGCTTGATTTTAGTGGCATGTGGACTGGGAGATAAGCAGATTTTGACCCCCACTCTGAAAATTATTCCTCTCTCAATTTGTATTTAATTTTCCTGATAATTTACAAGAGAAAGTATTAGTTTAGTACAATGTGTACTTAACACCTTCTAAGGCTTGACAAATTATCTTTTTAACTAAGAGGGCTTAGGTCTCAGACTTAGAATCAGCTAGCAGCAGTACTCAGCTTGAAATTAGCAATGAGGTTCTGTTTCTCTATGTTTATTTTTATCAATACTTTCAGTTCTGGGCAAGGCATACTGGTTTTCTATTATAGTAGCAATCATTTTTTTAAATTAAGGTATTTAACTTTTAAAAGTATGTCAATTTAAAGAAAAGTGTTAAATAATAACAATACAAGTGGTGCATACCTGTGGCAAAAATGTTTAAGTAGTATTGAAGTTTGGACATCACTATCCTAAGGAAATGTTCATCCTCTTTCTTTGGTCTTTTCTCAGTTCCCTCTTTGTACCTCATTCTCATCCTTGGGCTGTCCCTTCCTCAATCCCTATTACCTTTCAACACATGGGTGTTGAGGGTTGGCAATCTACCATTAGCTGGCACTTTTCCGAAATATTTAAAGTTTAACAATTACTGTCTCCTTTCCCTCCTTCCTGACCTCCAAATCCCCAATTAACTCTCTAATTTCTTCAGCAGAACTGAACTAATTCATACTTAGGTATGAATTTAATCACTCATTTATTAATTCACTTGTCTATTCATTCAAATAAACAAGTCTTGAGCCCCTATGACACTTTTGGGTATAATGACATAAGCTTAAAGCGCCTCACAAATGGGAAACCCTGAGGGAAAACTCATTAATTAAATAACACTAGGCTGTATGTGCTGTTATAATAGATGTCTGAGCAAAGTATTGTACTATAGAAGAAAGAGGAGAGCCGGCATAACTCTGCTTGTTATGGAAAGGAAGGTAGTAGGGCTGTTTTAAGGGAAGTAGTACCTGAGTTGAGTTATTAAAATAATTTTTCAGGCAAAGACTGGAAAAGATAAGTTAAATGGTAGGCACAGCATCTACAAAGTTTCAGAATTTTGCAATTTGAAAGGAATTGCTTAAAGAATATGTTTAGGTATATTCCAATATGCCAAAGGAATAAAGAAAATTTTAATGTGCAATGACACTGAAAATGAATGGGAGAGGGAGGAAAAGCTAAACTCAAGGCTTGAATGTGTGTCCAGATCATGTGGAGAGTCTCAGTGGTCCTGCTTCTAAAGGTAAGAGGATTTCTTGCAGGTTTTGAAAAGTAAGTGTCATCATCTGATCTATGTTCTAGAAAGGTAACCGGCTGAAGGATTAAAGGTAGATTGGAAACGTAAGAAACGGGAGATGGAAATACTGGTTTAATAGTTGGGGTGCCCAACTATTTTCCAAAACATAGCTAGCTTTTTAGTGGGCATCTAGGGAGCATAAGGGATCATCTAATTTGACAATGAGTTTCATTCTTCTCAATTCCATGTGCTAAATCTATGCTGTAGTCTCTATCCCTTTGGTGCTATTATAACAGGAAGAGCTATAATAGGGAAGAGCAAGTCTGACTCCATATTGAATCTGTTTCTTTTACTTTAACTTTTGCATTCTATTGCTTTGCTACAAATTAAGAATATTGCCTATAGCCTGAAATATACAGGATAGCCTATTCTTAAGGTTCTGACCTTTAAAGGTATAATAATTTTCCATTCAGACAGAGATAAAAAGTTGCAGAACAGAGAATAACATTTGTCTTGTTGGAGGTTTATAGGAATGTCGTGACCTGACCTACATGGACAATTCAAGAACAAAGGATTCTGACACCAAGAAGTTGCAACAACCAACGACACCCCCTTTCCTTTCAGTATACAAGGAACCTGAATTCTAACTCAAAGTTGGTTTTTTGGGATGTTAGTCCACCATCTTCTCAGTCTGCTGGCGTTCTGAATAAAGTTGCTATTCCCTGCCCCAACAAGGCAAGCATGAAGGTTCTGTTACAGAGTCCAAGCTCGTACCATCGTGCAGTGAGCAGTACAAGCTTGGACTTGGTAACAGAGGATTCATAGCTGAAATTCATGAGATGACTCTGAGCCAGTTCTTCACCCAAGTTCTGCCTCTTGACCCATTCTCCACACTCACTGTCCTGCTCTGTACTGTGGGGAGAAGACCTCTATAGTCTATTTCACCTGGACGTCAATGGGCCCTAGCTTTCATTTGACTTTTGTCTGTAAGAGGCCCAGCCAGGAGATCAGAGAGGAGGAAGAGAGAGTTTGGGTATTTATTCTCCTGACTCTTTCTCGGACTCTCTGTGGCAGCAGCTGCATTTCCCTCCTTAAATTCATAGTTCCTGTTACGTGGTCCCTCTTCTGTGGCTACAGCTCGATAGTTTCCAAGAACAGCTCCTTACTGGTTATTCAAAAAATATACCCAGGACTTGTTTTAATCAGATATGGTAAGACACATGGACATAAAAATAACTATCATGAAAGAAGTTTATACTCACAGATCCGTAGAAACAGGAGGCATTGCATACCACACAGGGCTGCATGGGGAAAGGAACAAGGTAGACCAGCAGGCAGAGAAGAGGGAGGGCAGAGTATGGCCCAGAACCTTTATTGGGGTTTTCACAGGAAGGTATAGGTGAGGCAAGGGTAGCTATGCTGAATAAATATAAAACTGGAAATTTTAAATCATTTCAGCCAGCAAGCTCTCTGCTGTAAGGGTGGCCCCTGGTTGCTCATTACTTGGATTTGGGGTGATGTCGGGTGGGGGAAATATTGGCTTGGTGTGTGAGGGTTTGGTAAAGGATATGGTTGGGTGTGGGCTCTGGATAAGTTGGTTTGCATATCAAAGTCATGCTCCAGTAGGGTCTTTTGCTATCTCTAGTAATTAGCTAGCCCTTGGAGAGACAACCTCTCCAGGATCAAAGCCCCAAATGCCAGAGAACCAAGAATACATAAAATAAGAAAATACAGTCAATAAACCATGTCTCTTAAGGTCTATGGGTGGCACCGATTTCCCACCAGTCCTTAGGCGTGTCACCATCTCCCCACTTCTTGTGGTTTCCCTTAATCCTGTGTGCATGCCTTTATAAATAGTTCTTTCATTAAATTCTTCAGTTAGCCTTTCAAGTGGGCCCTCTGTCTCCCACCAGGACCCTGACTACTACAATGCTTATCTCCATTGCACTTGGGACACAGAGATACTACTACATCACATATATGTCTCAGATCATTAAATTCTCATTATAATACTATTGATTTTTTGACAGGATACAGAAACCTTTTCATTTAGGATGCTAATTCCACTTTGTTCATGAAAATTAGCTATGAAAAGTGCAGCCATAACTAATTTTCCAGCATTTTCAGTGTAGTTCCTTGATATTATTTCTGAGCACCCAAAGAGTCAACAACATAATAAAAACGAATGGTCTATCATTGAGAATTTGAAGACTTTCTTTTTCCCTACTGGAAATTCTGTCCGGTTTCATTTATTTTTTATTTTTTTGAAGATCTAGCTTTTTTTTTTTTTTTAACATCTTTATTGGAGTATAATTGCTTTACATTGTTGTGATATTTTCTGCTGTATAACAAAGTGAATCAGGTATACGTATACATATATTTATTGACAGTTCATTGCATAGACTCCAGACAGAAAGGAGAATAACCATTTCTGTCCCACTTTATGCTGGGAGGCTAGGAGCTTCCAAGTAGAATGGCCCCTCTGAGAACCTCAAGGCCATGTCTCTCTGCTTCCTTCATCTAAATTTGCCTCACTAGGCTTATTTCAGCTCCTCAGATAGGTTAATCTCTGTTTCAGCTTTGGAAGGAGCTAGTTCTTCCACCTAGAATGTTCTTCACCCCAGTTCTCAATCTCCTCACTCAATAACTTCTTCTTCAGTTCTCAGCGTAAATGTCATTTTCTCCAAGAGGATTCCTGCATCAAGCCTCCTGCTCTGCATCTCAGAATGGCCTGTTCTTTTCCTTCCTCACTTCTCCCACTTTGTAAGTGTAGTTCTACTTGTGTAGTTACTCGAGTGATTGTTGTTTCCCCCATAAGAGCATGAGCTCCACAGGGCAGAAGCCTTATCTATTTTCCTACACTCTGCTTCCATGGGCCCAGCACAGGGGCAAAGGCTGAGTGCGCAGTGACTAGAAGGTAAATGGATGATGGAGCCTTAACAGCTACCTTCAAGGATAGTTGTCTTTTTTTGTCAACTACAGGACAATATTTTTTTCAGGACAAAATGCTTTTGTTTGTAGATCTCTCTTTATACTGAAAATGTTTAAGGTATATTAATTAATCAGACATCAAAGTCTTGAGCATGTTATGTAATTTCTCTGGGCCTGTTTTGGGAACTGAGATAGTATCTGGCTTTTTTCTATCTCTCATAAGGTTGTGGGAAAGGTCAAATGCCATGATATACACACAAGATCTTTGTAAATGCAATGGACTACAATAATTATTTTAATAATCTAGACAATATATTCTATCATGTATCTCTAAAAGCCAGCCTGCCATTCTTGGGATTCTATGGGTTGAACTTCTAAATCAAGCACCTTCAGAATGTGAACAGGTCTCCAACCTCTTGCGTTCATTTATTGATTCATTTACTAAGCACCTACTATGGGACAGTCTCTGTGAGAAATGCTGAGAAGTTAAAGGATGAATGTTAAAGAATACCTGTGCATGGAGGCTTACATTCTATGAGAGGGAGACAGACATGAGCACATGTAAGTGCTCTAAGGTCCTGCAGGCACTAGACAGAGGGCAGAAGAGGGTCCTGTGTAAGCGCACTCCTGCAGGATGTTATTTGAAGAGGTCTTTTAATGATGGAACTATTGCAGAGTTATGGGCAGGGTTAAGGACATCTGCAAGTGATGTTGAGGGACCCAGAACTAGCAACAGTTACCATCATAGGTTTAGAGAGTCAAGGGAAGGAAACAATATAACTGGAGCTCAGTTGAGAGTTAGATCCAAGGAAGAAGGGCTAATTGACAAACGCTACATTGTAGAAGTGGCAACTGTGGTCAAAACTTCACCACAGCAGGAAGGGAGACAGAGGAATATATATCTCATTGTCTTTCTCTTCTCCTCTCAGATCTCCTACCGGGTTTCCCATCAACCAACTCAAGTGGCAGCCAGAAAGCAAAGGAGTTGGGTGATACCATTCATAGATCTCAGGGAATGGACCAGGATAGAAGTGCAGGGAATAATGGGGGCAGATGTAAAATAACCAGCACAGAACTCCCAGAAGGAAAGTCTTGCCTCCATTTGGAATGGTCAAGAAGACCTCAGAAGAAAAGAGTATTAGTTTCCCAGGGCTGCTGTAACAAATTACCACCAACTGCATGCTTTAAAACAAGAGAATTTTGTTCTCTCACAGGACAGGAGGTTAAAAATCTGAAATCAAGGTGCCAGCAGAGCCATGTTACCTCTAAAGACTCTTAGGTAAGAACCCTTCCTTGCCTCTTCCTAGCTTCTGATGGTTGCCTGCAAACCTTGGCATTCCTTGGCGTGCAGATGGATCACTCCAATCTCTGCCTCACTTGTCACATGGCCTTTTTTCCTGTGTGTTTGTGTCTCTGTCTTCACATGAACTTCTTATAAAACACCAGTCATTGAATTTAGGGCCCACCCTTATCCAGCATGACCTCATCTTAATCTGACTAATTACATCTACAAAGACTCTGCTTCCAAATAAGGTCACATTCTGAGGTTCCATGGGGACACTATTCAACCTAGTACAGAGAACTTTTGAGTTAAGTCCTGAAAGTTTATAGATTCCCAGAAGGCATACTGGGGTGGAGGACATGGCCCTCTGACCACAGCATGTGGGCAAACAGCAACCTAAAGTCCACTCTACACACTGTTAGCTTCATGTCTATTCCAAAGATACCATAAAGATCTGTGGCCATAAGGGGATAGGAGGGTAGCAGCTGGTTCAGGAGCTGCTGGCTGGTGGGAGTTCTCAGTGTAGAAAGGTAGAAAAAGCTTGGTATCTTTGGGAGAGTTCATCTAAATTGGTCTGAGTGTTGAATGGGACCTAAATAGAAATGATGTTGTGAAATCACTTTTATAAAAGACAGGAAGAAACAATGTTCCTAGAGTCAAACAAGGAGGCAGTCAGGAGGGAATGCAAATCTGAAGAGGTGTAGAAAAGACTGCTTTTCTAGGTTAAGTCTAGCCGGGAAAGTCACCATCTGTCCATGGGAAACTGCGGAATAGTCTGGGGGGCCCTCTGCCAGAGACTGAAGTGGGAAGTCCAGTTCTCAGAGGAGCTGCAGAGTATAAATGTCCTTGGACTTAGGAAAAAATACTTTGACTTTGAAATGTTGAACTATGTATAAGCTAAGATGCAGCAACCAGAGCAAAGAAGTGTCACCGAGCACAATGGGAAAGCTGCCCCATGCCAAGGCCTGGCCAAGGACAGTGTCACTGGAGCAGGTGAGGACATCTCACTAAACACAGAGAAAGGTGCTGACAGGTCTCTTCAGATTTCTCCTCCCTTGGGAACAGCCGGACAGGACAATACAATAGGAATCAAACAGTATTCAACTCATGAGGTTATTTCTTTAGCAATGGTTAGATGGAAAGTATGAGCTTGAATATAGGCCAGAGCAGTCAATGTGTTTGTTAGAATTACATGACAAATCCATTTCCCAGTATCTAGTGAAGTGTCTCCACAGCAGAGAGCATGACATTTAGCAAGGATTTCCAAAGTGTTCCTTGGAGACTCAGCCATGCCCTCGGGGTTGGGGGTGGGGGGGCAGAAGAGAGTAGAAGGAATTATGCATATAAATCAGGATGAAGGGTGGGCTTCCAGATAAGATTCTGCGTTGACAAATGTTACTGCAATGACACTTGTTTAGAAAGAGAATCACAAGAGATGGTTCTACCACCACCTCTGCCACTAGAAATTCTGTAACTACAAACGACTCACTTTACTTCTTTGTGCTGCTCACATTTCATTTAGACAAGAGCAAGAATTAAACAGTTATGAAAACATTTTGTAAAAGTAACAGCATGGCCTGATACAAAACATTATTGCTAACATTAGTATCATCATCATCATCATTGTTATTGTCATGCTCACCATTGGCCCAATTTGGCATTTAAGGCTTATCTTGCTTTGACTGCTCTTCCTAATCTCACTAATTTCATTTCTCCATTTCTCCTTTATCCAGAAATTCAGTTCCAGCCCACATAAGTATAGTTCATTCATGTACCCACTTTCATATTTACTTGCTGGATTGTCTGTTGTCTGTCACTGGACTGTAGCATCAGAACTATGCCTGTTTTGTCCCCTGCTGCACACCCAGTTTCATAACGCCAAGAACAGAGTAGATGCTATGCAAGGATTTGCTGAACAAATAAATAAACAAGTGAATCTAGTATGATCTGGGACTGGGTGATTTAGTGTTAGTTTCTAGATTAGTGATCTTAGAAATCAAGTCACAAAAAACTTAATTAAATTTCTGATGCCCTGAATGTCACTTTGGTATCTTGAAAGACTTTTAATCATCAAAATAAACAACCACAACTGACTGGCAAAAATCATAAGGATCCACTAGCCGGTTTTCAGTATCCAATCTCTTCTCCACCCAGTATATCCTCCCATCTGCCACTAGAGATAATCCCCTGAATGAAAAAGTTGGATTTGCCAGTCCCTTTCTTAAAATCCTATGTGCCAGGCACTCATTTACTTATTCCTTCCTCAAATAGGTATTAGAAAAATTAAAAGAAATACAGAAAAAGATAGAAAGAAAGAAAAAGTATAGTTTTTAGAGTATTAGAGATATATGGATGACCGACGGTCAGAATAACCAGTTTAGAGAGTGTCATTGAGGTAAAACTTTAGGAAGGAAACCATGAAATGAAATGAATACGTCAAGACAAGGCCACATGAGGTTAACTCTTCTAGCAGATAGATCAGCTGACAGAACTGTAGCCTGACTCCATAATCAATAGGAGCCCAGAAAGTATTTCTCATGAAGGACCATCACTTTCAGAATTTTCAAAACCCTTGACTGTGAAATAATTCAGATTTCTGGCAGTCTGCTTAGAGAACAGTCTTCATCTTTTACAATGGACAAATAAATGAATTAATGAATAAGTTGTTGGTCATGGTGAAGAAAATACAAATGGAGAATGAAGCACTCATCAGAAGTGGCTCAGAGCCCAGGTCGAAAACTAGAAATCAGAGGGGCAAAGAAGTAAGAAGCAGTGGGGGGAGGGGCTAACGTGAAATGTGAAGCCAGAAACCCTCATTTGTAGATGATTCACTTACTAGTGGAGTGGTCTTGGATTACATGGCTAACCTGAGACTTGGTTTTCTCCTCTGCACAATGGAGGTGATCCCATGGCCATAGCACACACTCTCCTGGTCATTCGAGGAAAGTATGAGATCGTATATGTAAAAGCCCTTCGTAAACAATCATTTTACCTTTTTAACAGCTTTGTTTATTCATTCACATACACAATTGACCCATTTAAAGTATGCAGTTTAATAGTTTTTAGTATATTCACAGAGTTATACCACCATCACCATGATCAATTTTAGAAGATTTTTATCACCTAAAAAAGATACCCTGTAACGATTAGCAGTCATTCTCCCATTTCCTTCCCTCACCACACACATATACGCACCCACACACACATACACACACACCACCACCACAACCCTAGGCAACCACTAATCTCCTTTCTGTCTCTAGAGATTTTCCTATTCTGAACATTTCATATAAATAACTTCATACAATTATCGGTCTTCTGTGACTAGATCCTTTCATTTAGCATAGTTTTCAAGTTTCAGCCATGTTTTAGCATGAACCAGTACTTCATTCTTAGCTAATTTATCAACTAATAATATTCCTTTCAGGGATATACCACATTCTCTAGCCACTCATGTGTTGATGGACATTTGGGTTGCTTGTACTTTTTGCTATTATGAATAATGTTGCTATGAATATCTGTGTACCAGTCTTTGTGTAGACTTATGTTTTAATTTCTCTTGAGTGCATACCTAGCAGTGGAATCACTGGATAATATGGTAACTCTATGTTTGACATTTTGAGGAACAACCAATTTCTTTTCCAAGCAGCTGCACCATTGTACAATTTTACATTTAGGCTGCCTTTGAGGAACGCCCAGGAGACCAGTATTCCTGGCCAGAGTGGGCAGTGGGAGGAGTGGAATTTGAAACATGTCCATAACAGGGGTCAGATCATGTAGTTCACTACAGGCTACTGCGATAATTTTATTTTTACTCTCAAAGATCTGTGAAGCCATCGGAAGATTTTGATCAGGAAGGTAACATGATCTAATTAACATTTTAACAGGACTTTACTGGAAACTGTATTGAGAGCAGACTGAAAAGGGAAGGAGTTGGAGCACAAGCTTGTTACAAGACTATGACAATGATCTACATGAGGAATGCTGATGGCTTGGACCAAAAGAGATGGAAAGAAACATGATTGGAGTCTGAATATATTTGGAAGGTAGTACTTCATTTCTCTAATAAAGCTGAGAATCATTTTATAACTACCTCTATGCTACATCTAAAATGTGATTAAAATTTTATTGATATTCTACTAATGTACTGAATTGGAAGGAATTCACTGAATTTATAGATTAACTTGGGGCACATCTGTTACAATATGGTTTCTCCTGCATGGACATTTATACCCATCTTCTTTTATGCACCATGGTAAAGGTTTGCAGTTTTCCTCATGTAGGTTCTGTAAATTTCTTTTTAAGATCTTTTGTAGGAGAGGGGTGTGTGTGTCTAACTGGCTATGGCTAATCTAGAGAAAAAATACAGACTTTTTTGTATTTATTTTTTAATGGCCATTTTACTCAACTCTCATTAGCTCTAATATTTTCCCTAAGTTTTTCAGTTTAATATTCATATGCTGAGAAATTTATTTACCCATTTCCAATACTTAGGCATGCTAGTTCTCTACCTGGATAGGTGAGTTTTGGTGGTAAAAAGGATTTGAAATGGATCTTATAGGCAATGAAGGGTGGATCCCAGTGGTACATACCAATGAAACTCCAGGCTTTGGGGAGCAGCACGGGAACACCAGGTAGTCAGAATAAGAGTGCAGATGGGGGCAGGGAATGAAGGGCGGGAAGAATGCAGCAGAAGGAAATGCTAACAAAGATCCTGACATGAGGGCTTAGATATTTAAAGCAAGCTTGCAATTGTAATAGGGAAAAGCAAATCTGACTCCATATTAGATCTGTTCCTTTTACTTTAATCCTTGTTCTTCGTTGCCTGTGCTTAGTCATGCTGGCTCTGAACCTTTTGTAAAAGAATGTTGCCTATAGCCTGAAATATACAGGATTGCCTATTCTCAGGGTTCTGAGAGTCCATTCATCTAGAGATAAAAAGTTGCAGAACAGAGAATAACATTTGTCTTGTTGGAGGTTTACAGGAACATCATGACCTGACCTACATGGATAGCTGTAAGAGAAAAGTATTCCGACGCCAAGAAGTTTGCAACAACTAACAATGCCCCTCCCTCTCTTTGCCTTTAGAAGTGCTTTGCTGAAACCCTTTGGGGAGTTTGGGGTTTTTTGAACCTGAACCCCCCATCTCCTTACATGGCCCTACAATAAACTTTTCTCTGCTCCAAACTCTGATGTTTCGGTTTGTTTGGCCTCACTGTGCATCAGGTACATGAACTTGTGTTTGGTAACAGGTTCACTTGGATTAGACTTATTAGGGAACTTGGAAGTTATAAGGCTGAGAGCCTCATTAAATCTATGAAGACAATGAGGTCCAAAGAGGAGAAGAGAATTTTCCAAGGATGCAAGGTTAGTGGCTAAGCCTGTGCTAGAATGCTATCCAGGTCTCTTTCCATTTTCACTGTACTGAACAGGAGCCACCCTCACAGAGGAGGGGCCAAGCCAATAGAAAGTCAAGAAGCAGGGTCTTTTGCCCCATCCCATCACTTTTGTTTGGGAAGAAGGTAGAATACTTTATGTTCCCATGTCTCCACAGGGTGTTGGATTGGAGATAGGGAGGGAAGGAAAACAGTATGCTAAGCCATCACTTACTTGCCCTTCTACAATTATTGGACCAATTATTGGAGAGAAATCCTCTCACTTTGCTGGGCCTCAACTATTATCACCTTAAATATACAGAAACCATTTAAATTGGCAGCTACATCCAGCTCACAGATGTGTTTTGTATTTTACTGGATTTGAAAGCAATTTTAATTATTTGACAGCATTTAGAAGTCATGAAAGTTTACATAAAATCCAGATTTCTGGCTTTTCTTGAAAAATGTGAAGGTCTTGCAACACCAGGACAACTTGCTGCATATTGTCTGTCATCTATTGTCTGTGTGGAGGGTTATCACTCACCATCTGCCATCATCCCTACTTACTCACTCATTTAGGCCACCCACCTTCCTTCCATGGGCTTTCTAATATGATCTCACAATCTTCCTAGCTCCAAGGGTCTGTGACTGTGTGATGCTGTGATTCCCATCATGGTTTTGACAAACACATCTCAAGTAAGGTTAATCCACATGTCTGTCCTCTGGATATGCCCTCCTCTATGTTGTTCCAGGCTCAGTTGATTTCTCCACTTCCCTATTGTCTTAGCACACTTCCTCTTCCTGATGCCCAGGTCACTGGGTCTTGGCAGTACAGTTCCAGAGCCTTTGCTGGTCATTTGGATGTTCTTTATTTCTCCCCTAAACTAAATGGCCTGGCTTCTGGCTTCTGCCCAGCATGGCTTGGGAAGAAGGAAGCGACAGACCTGCCTCCCCTGGCTCCCTCACAGAACAAGTCTCTGTGATCTCTCTTTATCCCTTCATTCCACAAACTCCAGGGTAGTAAATGAGTCAACAACAAATGGTGGACATTGTATATCTAAGGAAAAGAGCCTAGTGTTGACACTGGCTGCTCAGCCTGCTGGAGGCTCCTGCAGGAGTGGGAAGCAAATAGGAAGAGAAATCGTCCTAGTGCAAATAGAGGCCGGTGCCATCTGACAGAGCCCTGGGAACAGCCTTGTCCAGGGTGTGCTTAGGGAAAGATGAGACAACTTAGGATCAGGAAGAGAGGAGACTCTCATGCTGAAGTCAAGAATAGAGTTCCAAGAGCAATTTTTATAGTCTGGGAAAGGGTGAGAGTCTTAAGGACATCCAGGCAAAGACAGGAAGGTAAAAAGCACATCAAGAGTGCCAGGCTGAAGCAGTTGTTGAAATAAGAGAAAATAAGTTCATTGCATTGAGTGTAGGATGATGTAATGAATTGTGAGAAACAAACCTTAGCCATGAGGCCAAGGTACAAAAAAAAGTAGGCACATTTGAGGATCACCAAGTAAATAGGTTGGGATCACAGTTAAAGCCCCAAGATGGCATCTCCTCTATGTAAAATTGGCAGACACAGCTGGCTAATGCTCTAGGCTTCCCAGGGGTCTGAAAATAGTCCTAGGTCAGTTCGATAGTGTGGCCAAGCCTCAGCTCAGCATGAATTCTGAGACTTCTCTTCTTCAACTTACCATGTCCTTAAGCTAATTTGATGCACATTCCTCCCCAAATCTGTTCTTTCCGTTGTGATCTCCTCAAGAATAAAATCCTAATCCTCCAATTACCTAAATAGGAACATTGTTTACCATCCTATCTTCTCTCATTTACCATAATATCCCCAAGTTGTATAATTTTTACCTTTCTTATATCTATCAAACCTCCCCCTCCTTCCTACAGTCTCTATTGTTATGAATGAAGCTCTGAGTTTCATCATTACTTGTGTGAACTTCTCCCGTAGATTTCTAGCTCAACACTCTGCCCAGAGTTTATACCAAATCCAGTCCTCCCTCTCTACACAGGAGCCTGAATGATCTTTCAGAGATGAATCTAGTGTATTACCCCAGCGTAAAACCCTTAAAGACCCCATCCTAGTTTTTAGGTGAGGTAACCATCTGACTTGGGACCCCTTTTTCAACCATTCTCCCCATTTCCTTCTCATGGTACAAAATTGCTGTAAATCAAAAGGACCTTATTTCTGCTGTGCCTGCATCTGGAATGCCCTCCATGCTTCATCATCCAGATAGCTCTTAACCCTCCTTCAAAAAGCAGCTCAGATTTCTCCATCTCTAGAAAATCATTACTAAAACTCAAGCCCGTGTTGGATTACTTTAGCACTTGGCCACATTGTCCTGTCATCAATGCCTTCATGACCAGACCAGCTTCCCCTCAAGAATAGACACATTACCGGTCCAATCACTCATCAACCTGGATGTCTTCTATACCCAGCATTGTGCCTGGGCAGAGTCAGGTATAACTGTTGAATGAGTGAATAAATAAATAAAATGTTTGAGTAAATGAATGACTCAATCACTCCATCATCAGTCTATCTACTACTCCCCAAGGTCTCAGTCTGAACTGAATTCTCTATTAGTGGAAACTTACTCTGGGACCTTTATAAGGCACTTGGAGAGCCAGCTGAATCAAATACAATCAAATTACTACTCAATTTATTCACTTCTCCCTTCTCTAAAATTAGGAGCATGGGAATGAATATGTATGAACATGTGTAATTATAGACACTTATGCACATAAATTATCTGGCAGGGCTCCTGGTGCTATGCTCACAGGAGTGAGATGTTTATCTTCACCTGTCTTCACTGTAGAGCTGTCTCTGGAACACCATACTCCAAAAGCAAAGTGGCTAAAGACTCTCCCCACTCTTATAACTTATTCATTGTCTGTTCTTTGATATTCTGCTCTCAAAAGCATCCAAATCCTCCAGTGGCATTCTTGGGTGGGGTAGATCTATGGGATTCGGGGAGATGAAATGTGATATTGCTGGCTTTGAAATTTCATCACAAACCCAGGAAACTAAATGTTCCTCTCATTGGTCTTCTCTTCAAATGATTAGCTGATGACACTTATCAAGTTCTCCACTCCTTTGATTCTTAAAAAGACGACAGAAAAAAATTTTTTTTCCTTGTGTTGTTATGTGGAAATTCTGGAATTGGTATATTCTATTTTTTAAAAAAGTTCTCAAGGAACTCACACCATGTGCTAAACCTGAATGCTGGCCATTCATGGCTGCAGTAGTCTCCAGACCATGAGCAAGATTATGGACAAATCTATTCTAACGATGGTAAGAGTGTTGAAAAGTATGTGTCCTAAATGTTGGGGAAAGATATCTGTCATCTTTGTAGGATCAATAATGTGAAAAGAACAGGCTTTTGAAACTGAAAGATACTGATTCAAATCCCGGGTCCAAGACTTACTAGTTGTATAAACTTGAGCAAATTAAGTAACGTTCTGAGTCTCTGCTTCCCAGTCTATAAATCAATACAAATAGTAAATATCTCATGAGATTGCTTAAAAGATTAAAAATGTGACATATGTAAAACATTAAGCAAAATTCCTGATATTTAGTGAGAAATTAGTAATATTCCCTTCTTCTCTCTCTCTCAGGTAATTACTAAATTGAAAGCATAATCTTTGGTAAGTACTTAAGTCCCCATTTCTTGGAATTAAGTGATCCACTGAGAGAGAATATGATTCATTTTACACTAAAATATAGTCTCATACAGAACACCAAAGTTTCCATGTAAAAAACATTTAAGTACTATTAACCATCAGACAATTAATCCACAATAGGAACCCTGACATCTCTCTCCTGGTCTACAAACTTTCTTCAGTTCTAAGGTGAATGATAAGCCATTCTGTAGTAGACTCAGGTTTGCAATTATGAAGATGACTTAGAACTACTGACCTCCTATGGTAGTTATCAAGGGTTAATAGAACTTGAAAACTAGGGTATTACAAGAGTTTACTGGAGACTATATATAATTCAGTATTCTGCTAAGCCTTTCTGCTCTACAATTCTTGGTGATCCTGTGGGTTTTATATGTGAAGATCATCAGTAACAAAGTAAAAGGGTTGTCAATATACTATCAGGGCTGTCTTCAGTAGGCCATGGTTTCCATTTGCTGACATTCTTACTTCTCAGTGTCGAAATGTTATGAGTTTTATTCTATCATTATCAATTATGTTTAGTTTTAGTTTTCTTTTTTGTTTGTTTGTTTGGGTTTTTTTGTAAATCTACCATGCAGAGTGGTATACATGTTTATCAGGATTTTTGACTGATGATTTTCAAATAACCAGACTTTAAGTTATATTTGCAAGTAAAAAATTACATATCACCAGTCCCCACTGCTAAGAGATAGATATGTAATTTTCCCAAATCTGCTTGTACAGTAACACTTCTTCCGCAATTAAACAAAGGTGAATGTTTTCCTCCTTTTGAAACAGAACAAATGAGAAAGGTGGTTTTCGTTTTTTGTGTTTTGGTTCATGTAGCAAACATGAACTTCTGACAAAAAAGTTTGAGAGCTGCTAGCCAACAGGGCGCCCATTATCTTCGGAAATATCTAGGGAATTGGCCAAATCATCTCCTGCTTCAGAATGAGAGTTAATTTTTCATGGCCTCCTAATGAGTTTACTTTACTATTCAGGGAGCAATTATCCAATCCAACGATTTACAAAATCCTGCCCTGAGAACCTGAATGAGAATAGGTTATCTATGACCATGAACTCATAAAGGGCTCTACTCCTGCTGTGTAAATCCATCTAGATTTGTGGTTCATCAAGTGGTCATTTGAAAACCTAGCAAGAAGCATCATAGAGATATCTGATTAGCTATTTTTCAAGCATAAACTTGAGAAATTGTGGTTCTATGTCAGCCAACTTTAGAAAAGGGTGCTGTGGGGTCAAACACCCTTTCCAGCTTCAACTCAAATGCCCTTAGAGTTTTGCATATGTGTGAAGTAAGACCACCAACTTTCTAGTAACGAAATCCTCCCTCCAATAGCACAGGATTTATTAGGTTCCAGTGGCAAACCACATAGCAAAAAAGAAAGGCATAGAGGATACTTTTCTGAGGATTTAAGTCTACCATTTTGTCAGATCATAGGCTGTTTGAGCTGGAAGTGTCCTTAGAGTTTATTTATCTAATTTCCCCTTTTGTAAAAAAAATGAGATCACTGTGACCCAGAAAAGTAAAGCAACCCAGCTAATTAATAATTTAAGTTAGTAAATAATCCAATCACCTTTCCCATTTATTGCTTAATATACAAAATGCTATCCTGAGGTCTCTACTTAACTCTTGATAACCACATGTGGTAGGCTAGGCAAGTGAGATGGTCTGTTTTCCAGGCTGGGGAATGAAAGGTTAAAGGGCAGACAAAGGGAAAGAACACAGAGCTTTGGACTGTGATTCCAGGATTTTGGCATTTTCCTGCTACTACGTAAGACTTCCTTCGTCAAGTCTAGGACTCAAATCTCTAGAATAAGCCCAATGGGAATTACACTGTGCTATAGAGTAAGCAGGCCAGCCTTTTTTTTTTTTTTTTTTTTTTTTTTAGAGCTTTCAATTGATGTATGTGAGTGTCAGTGTTGCAACTGTCCTGCTGTATCCAAATGGGACCTGAATATGGAGAAGTAGTGGAATTTGGTAATAACAGGTAACTACACTCCAGCCAGCCATAGTAATATTGGAGCATACTCTCCCTCCTCCACCTCAAATCTGCAAATCCCATCAGAGGCTGATTCATGATTTACGTAAATTAGTGATTCTTAGGGATTAAATACATGACGTGCAGGGTAGAACCTTGTGCCTTTAGGCAAATTACTCTCCCTCTCTGGGCCTCAATTTCCCTGTCTGAGAGGAGGGGCTGCCCAGATGCTCTCTAATGGTCCTATTATATTCCCAAGTGATTAAGCTGCACCCTCATGGTTTACTTCCTTCCATCCATGTCTCAGGGCCCACTCTCTCTGTAATTTGATTTACTGTGCTGCTAGTCTGCGTACCCTATGCCTCCTGCCCACTACAAGCAGTTTGGTCTTTTGAGCGGTCAGTGTAGAACTAACCAATCAGTGCAGTAATGGAAGCTATTTGACAATTTAGCGATGGCCCCACATAGCCCAGTCCTACCATCCCCCATATTTATTGAATAAGTTCTTGAGAATTATCACTCAGGATAGATATACTTTTCCCCCATCTTAACAAGTCTGGCCTCTTTTTGTAGTTTGCTTCTCAACTGAAATGTCACTTCCTGAGCGAGACCATGTCTTACCATCTACTCAATGTAAATCAGTCACCAAATCACTATCATATCCCATCACATTTTAATTTTTCTGAAGAACTCTCATCAGCATCACACATTGTTCTTATTTATCAGTTTATTTATTGACTGTCTTTTTACCTCCAAAGGAGAACAAGATCTAGGACATTGTCAGACATGTAGTAGAGACTCAAAGAATATTTGTTGGATGGATAGACACATGAATATATGGATATTATTGCTGGATGGGATGTTAAAAACTATCCCATCAAAACCTCTGATTTCACAGATGAGTATGGATGCCCAAAGCAATAAAAGAGATTGTCCAAGGACTTAAACAAATCATTGTCTTAGCAGAAACAAATGATTGTCTTAGCAGGATAGCAGCCAGGAACTTCTGATTCCCAGTCCAATAATCTTTCCACTATAACTTAAATTAGGAAGAAAGAAGGTCTGTTGAGGAGCCCTAAGAGATCTAAAGAGAGGATCTCATTGACTATATCCAGAATAACATGGAAAGGGGACCTTTGCGACGAGAAGGGATTGGTCATAGGAGGGATTTTTATAGGTAAGAGGCAAAAAGCCTTGGTATTGAACGATTCACCTGCTTAAAAATAATTTTGAAATGAAATTAATGAGAATTATCTCCATTTTATTTTGTGATTTTTTTTCACTTTCATAAAACCCAGAGAAAACCATGATTCAAAAAGACACATGCACCCCAATGCTCACTGCAGCACTATTTGCAATAACTAGGTCATGGAAGCAACCTAAATGTCCATCGACAGATGAATGGATAAAGAAGATGTGGTACATATATACAATGGAATATTACTCAGCCATAAAAAGGAACAAAATTGGGTCATTTGTAGAGATGTGGATGGACCTTGAGACTATCATACAGAGTGAAATAAGTCAGAAAGAGAAAAACTAATATTACATATTAACACATATATGTGGAATCTAGAAAAATAATACAGATGAACCTGTTCGCAAGGCAGAAATAGAGACACAGATATAGAGAACAAATGTATGGACACCAAGGGAGGAAAGCAGGAGGTGGGGCATAGGGGATGGGATGAATTGGGAGATTGGGATTGACATATACACACTAATATGTATAAAATAGATAACTAATAAGAACCTGCTGTATAGCACAGGGAACACTAATTCACTTTGTTGTACAGTAGAAACTAACACAGCATTATAAAACAACTATACTCCAATTTTTAAAACAAGTCATGGCTTGATATCAGTTTGAGAAGCTACCTCTCCTAAGAGAGCAGAGTAGAATAAATGAGAACACTAAGAAAACTTGAAAAAAAAAATCTATCATTTTAATTATTGCTACAATGGATTTGCTTCTTTCAGGAAAAAATAAACACTTTAAATTTTCTTCTTAGATCTCTTTTGTGCATACTGGACACTCTTCCTTATGTCTATGATCATTCTTCTGATTCCTTTATTAACCTTCTTTGCTCCATTCAGGGCCCAAATACTGAAATGCTAAGTTATGGTATTTCACACTTCTGAATTGTTGTATTTGATATTATTTCTTCTGGAATACCCTTATTCCATTTTTCCTCCTAGAAAATTCCTATTCTTTGGTCAAAATCCAATTTATAAGTCACTTTTCTGAAAAGATCATCCTTGAACATCAACCCTGTATCAGTAAGCATTGCCGTGGAACAACAATTCCATATCTAATTGGCAGACAATGAGGATTTACTTCTTACTCACAAGTATGGGGGTAAACTGTTCTAAGCTTGAGTAAAAGAGGTAACTTCTACTTCAAGCTACGGATCTGTGGGTCTGGCTCAGCTCCCTGTGTCTATGTGTCTATACACCTTCCTGCTGAGACAATCAGCTGAGCAGGACATGCTCTTCTCTTAGCTAAGCAGAAGTGCACAGTTCCACAAGCACTATTCAAGCCTCTGCCTTATGTTTGCTGACATTGTTGGTCAAGGCAAATAGCATGGCTGACCAAAGTTAAGGTACAAGAAAGTATAATTTTCCTATAGAGATGGAAAGAACTGTGTAAATTATATGTCAAAGGTCATGGACACAGAGGGGGTCAAGAATTGATACCGATACATGCACCTGGATGTTCACAGCAGCACTATTTACAATAGCCAAGACATGGAAGCCACCCATGTGCCCATCAATAGACAACTGGATTAAGAAGATGTGGCATATATATATAATGCATATATGTTAAACATACACACACAATGGAATATTACTCAGTCACAAAAAAGAATGAAATACTGACATTTGTTGCAACGTGGATGGACCTAGAGAATATTATGTTTAGTGAAAAAATCAGAGAAAGACAATACTGTATATCACATACATGTGGAATCTAAAAAATCATACAAATGAATGCATATGCAAAACAGAAACAGACTCACAGATATAGAAAACAAACTTGTCATTACCAAAGAGGAGAGGGAAGTGGGGAGGGACATATTAGGGGTATAGGATTAACAAACTACTGTATATAAAATAGATAAGCAACAAGGACATACTGTACAGCACAGGAAATTATACCCATTATCTTGTAATAACCAGTAATGGAGTATAATCTGCAAAAATACTGAATCACTATGCTGTACACCTGAAACTAATACAATATTGTAAATCAAGTATACTTTGATTTTTAAAAAAGAATTGGTATCAATAATTCAATCTACTTTCAGATTCACTATATCTCTAATTCTCTTCTATATTAATGTTGTATCTTGTAGATGTTTCTATGTTGCATTTAATCATGATGGAACTGTTTTGATAGTTGGTCTTCCCAGTTAATAAAACTTTAAAGATAACAACTAGCATTTTAAGGAGCACACTGTGTGCCAGGCAGTGCACTAAAATCTTTGCAGGTATAGTCCCAGCTTGCTTCCAGAAAACCTATGTACTATAGATATCCCAATTTACAGGTGAGGAAATTACACTGAGGTAGCGTGTCTGAGCTTACAAAATTCAGAGTTGAGCCTCGAACTCCAGTCTACTTACAAAGCCTCCTGATTCCTTCACTAGATTATACTCTCCCTTATTTGATTTAAAGCTCAGTCAAGACCTTTATCTGATTTACCTTTCATCAACCCAGCACCTATGGCAGTGCCTGGCACATAGTAGGAACTTGCTCACTTAATTGAGTTATACCAGCCCTAACTTGTCTTTCCAGCATTATCTCCTGCTTCTCCTGTAGGTAAACACTGCTCAGGATGACCTCAAATATCATATGTCTCTGTCCCTCTTCCTGCCATTTCTAATAGTCAATCATTCAATAACTAATACTAAATCACTCTTCTAGAATTCATTCATCCCTATGTCATATAGACAAAACCTAGGAAGCTAGACTGGGAAATACATTATTGTGCTTGGTTCTATCCATGTCAGAGCTGAGCTTAGCCATGATATCTGAGCTTCCAAGGCTACACATAACTGAGTGCCCAGAGGCCTTTATTGAATTCACTTTGTCTATTAAGTGACAAAGAATGATATATGGTGAGATGAATGTTTTATTTATGTCATGATCATTCTTTCCAAGATGACAGTCATAAGGACCAGAATGACATGCCATGTTTTATAAACATGGAAGTTTTGTTATAATAGAAAAATCACTGTGCTTAAATTATCAGATCTGTATTCTGATACTCAGCCATTATCTTAACACTGCCTCCTCTCACTAATCACCTCAACTCTCAGTTGTGTCATCTGTTAAAGTGAAGTGTTGTGTGCTCCCCAATGGATAGGATTAAATGCTCCATGTGAAACGAGCTAATATGTTTGTGTAAGCAAACATATATGGAAAATGTCAAACTCACCAGTTATTAAAAGTAAAAACTATGTTTGTATAAGTGTACACATATGGTGATTATATCGTGTGTATGTATATTATATATATTGATATATACTTTATATTTTGTTTATAAAGAGTTTAAATATAATGTTTATAAATATATACTTTATATACAGTGTATTTATGTATAAAGTATCATATAATGTCAAGTAAATTTTAAAAGGGCAAAAATTCTCGATTTTAGAAAGGTGGATTATAATTTATACTCTTGAAATGGCTAGGGGTAATATAAACTGATACATGACTATAGAAAAACAATTTATAAACATAATTCTAAGGAAATATATTGTATGCAAAAAAGATATTCCCTAAGAAGAAAAACACAAGATATGGCCTATGTAATATTTGGAAAATGGTGATGCTACTTTGGCACATCACTTAACATGGACTATTCTTATAATTCTGTATCACACGCAAGACTGCGTAGTATGTAGAAACTCTATATCCAGTAGCATAAAAATTTTTAAAGTAGAATAAAAAGTTATAACTAGCTATGAAATTAGGTAAAATATATGTATCAAGGTAAGCCGAGTGCTGTAAAAATAATCTCAAAATCTCAGTAGCTGAAACTAATAAAGCTTAATTTCTCATTCACATCACAGTCTGATTTATGTTGGCGGGGAATGGTGGGTGGTCTCTGCTCCATACAGTTAGTTAGGGTCACAGGATTCTTGTAACTAATGGTTCCACCACTTGCTAGTGCCTCATTCCCTGGATCCTTTTCACCTGGAGGGCAGGTGGAGGAAATGAGACGTGAAGAAGGCTTACCTGCTCTTAACTACCTCTTCTTGAAAGTGACTAGCATGGCTTCCACTCAAGGACATTGGCAAGAAGAAGTCATATAGGCCCTGGTCAAACCTAGAAGAAGGGGGCTGGAAGACATGATATAGTGAGTACTCAGGAAGAAAAGAGGGTGGGTATGGTGAGCATCTGGCCAGTCTGTGTCACAATATGTATATGAATGGATAGTAAGAGGATATAAAAAGGGAAAGAGTAGATTTACTAAACAGCCAAGTTTACTTAATAAGTAAAAGGTTTATTTACTTAAGAGATAGGCAATTTTTCTTTATTGTTTATATTACCTTGCATTTAAGAGTCACAAATATGTAAAATACAAAAAAAAAATCATCCTAAAATACTGGAATTAGCTTAAATGGTGTACAAGGCTAATTCCATCTCTAATACCCAATGACTAGTAATTGCAGCATATTGAGATTTTATAATCCAGCCTCATTTCTGTCCATACCTTCTCATGTCTTCCAAGAACCTGAACCTCAAGAAATATGGTCTAAAGTTTGCAGACCATTTGACGGAAGATCTGAAGCATGGACACTCATTAATAGGATAGAGTATCTTAATTAAGCTCCATATGCAATTATAACTTTGCTGGTTATTAACAGTGATGAGAAAAATTACACAGCTATGATCACTGGCAGGGCTATTAATGGGTTTCTTAATGATACAACATTTGTTTAATGGAAGTATTTCCTTTTATGTACAAGTACTATCCGAGGGCAATTTGTCATTGTTATTAATTCAAGATCATTTATCTGTCACTCAACACCAGGTCCAATTAAAAGGGAGAGGATGGCATGAGACTCCACTGAGTATCTCTTCCAGGCAGAGAGGTTTAATAACAGAAATAAAAATGAGACAAATATCAAAGTCTGTTTAAAGGGTCAAGCCCCTTATAAGACACAAAAGACCAGAAGTGCTGTACAAAGAGAAAACTGATTTTTTTCCTTTCAAAAAGATGAAAGCTGTTTATGCACTTGGGTCACTATCAATAAAATTCTCTGCATGCAAATTGAAGTGATAATTTCTTTCCTGCAATAAAGAGATGAGAGTCACTTTGGGGATGGCCAAGGCCAGATTTGAATGTTCTTTATTTACATGCTGCCACCAGGCTGTGATGGAATGAACACATTGAAAGCAATCACCTTTGAATAGGTTTATAGTGCAAAGGTGAGTGTATTCGTTTGCTAAGGCTGCTATAACAAAATGCCACAGACTGGGTGGCTTAAAAAACAGAGATATATTTTTTCACAGTTCTAGGGGCTGGAAGTTCAAGATTAAGGGATCAGTAGGTTTGCTTTCTCCTGAGGCTTACAGATGGCCACCTTCTGGATGTGTCCCCACATGGCCTGTTCTCTGTACAAGCATTCCTGGTGTCTCACCATCTTCTTAAGGAGACTGATCATACTGGATTAGATCCCTATTTTTATGACCTCATTTAACCTTATTAACCTCTTTAATAGCTCTATCTCCATGTACAGTCACATTGAGGGTTTAGGGTTGCAACATAAAAATTTGGGGAGACACAATTCAGACCAGAGTAGTTATTATATTATTTTTTAATTCCAAACACAGATGAAATGAAAGAGATCTACAAACTCCAGGCATCCATCACAAACTGAATCTAGAAAGACAGGCAGAATAAATACGCCCTCCCCCTCCTGCAAGGAAGTGTATCCTCTGTGATGATGACTTTTTGTCTACTATACTTTTACACCTCATGCCCTCCTTCAGAGTCTTAACATTATCTCCATTTAACAGATGAAAGGATCTAGAAGGGAGATTTGCTAACCTCTCCAAGGTCCCACAATCACCAAATTTAGTTTCAGATTCTTCTTAGAATTGTAATCCTTTTTGGCAGAAGTTAGGACTGTGACAGAAGCAAAAAAGCACTCCGGAGAGAGAGAGAGGTTGTGAGAAAGAGCTTGGATGCTAGCTATATATGCCCTGTAGCCATGCTCCTGCCTGAGGAAATAAGTCTCAGATGGAAAGTGGGAGTCTAGTTTGGGACACTGGGGGGTGCTGCTGCAGTTAACCAGGCCCCTGGCACAAAAGGAAATACAGATGTGAGGGCATGTGGAGGAGTCCAATTTCAGACATGTTGAGTGAGGCATCCATTGTTGAAGCAGGAAGTACTCAAGTCACAGGGTTAAAGGGGAACACAATGGGCTGTGTGCATTATTTTGTGTAGGGGAGGAATGAATGCTTCCTCTACGCATCCTAGGTTCTTGGTTGGGTCTCTGTAATAAAAGACAGATTAACAAGATAAAAGCAAACAAGCTTATTAGTATGTATATATCATATATACTTGGGAGGGACTCAGGAAAGAGTAACTCAAAGAGGTGGTCTAGAATTCAAGCTTGTTAGCCTGAATAATAAATAAATAAATACACTTGTAGAGAAAAGTCAAGACAGAGGAAGGAGCTTTTAGGCTTCCAAGAATGGGAAACTGTGAGAAAGTAAACATATGGGAAACTGATGGTAGATAAAGGCTAGTTAGTAAAGTTGCTTATGTAGTGTCCTCTGGTGCCATCTCCAGATTGATCAGAGTCTAAAATCGTCTCCCCTGGTAATTAACTTTTGTCCTTCCTGACGGAAAGGGAGGAAGGACACCTTTGAAAATGTAAGTCCTTCTTTTTAGGCAAGTAGGGGATGGGCATGCAGCTTTTCTTTGATCTGCTTCCTCTCAATTGTCAATTATGTATTCAATATAGTCTTTATGCCAAAGTGCCATATTTTGGAATGACAAAGTCTAGTGCCCTTCAATTGATAGGGATCTGGAAGTTGAAGGCAAGGTAGGAAGAATCAAAGAGGAAAGTATAGAGGGTAAATAAGAGGGACCAGTAGACTGAGAAAAAATATCTGGGTTCACCTCCTACTACCTTACATCAGAGGCAGCAGGACATAAGCTAAGGAATACAGTGTCCGATGAAGACCACCTGGGGCAAAGTTCCGGCTCAATTACTTCCTAGATGGGAGAGGCTAGAAAAATTACTTTGACATCCTGTGCCTTGGACTCCTTTTGTCTTTCTCCCATGCCCTTTACTTTAAAAAAAAAAAAAAAAAAAAAAAAAGGACTAATTATAGTATCTCGTCAAAGATTGTTGAAAGAATGAAAAGAAATAATATTGGTAAACCACACAGCAAATGTACAACAAGCGTTTTCTACTTATTACCAGCTTCCTAGCATTGGGCAAGTGATCCAAGTTCTCTGTTTCAAGCACCTCATTTGTAAAATGGGGGTAATGATGCTTTTTTCAAAAGGTTATGAAAAACATTTTTATTTATATAACTTTATTCATGTATCTATGTATTTAGTATAAATATATGTATAATTTACATATAAATATAATTTAACCTATTATATAATACATAGTATTCATATATACTGATGGTAAATAATTTTATTTCCATACACATTTACTTTATAATTTGGATGATTTACTTAAAAGCAGCAGCAGCGACATACCAAGTGGTAGCATGGGGATTGGGCAGGGTGGGAGTATAGAGTTTTTTTTTTTTTTTTGGCTGCATTGTGTCTTCATTGCTGCACGCAGGCTTTCTCTACTTGTGGTGAACAGGGGCTACTCTTCGTTGCAGTGCACAGGCTTCTCATTGCAGTGGTTTCTCTTGTTTTGGAGCACAGGCTCTAGGGGCGCAGGCTTCAGTAGTTGTGGCTCACAGGCTCTAGAGAGCAAGCTTAGTAGTTGTGGTGCACAGGTTTAGTTGCTCCACGGCATGTGGGATCTTCCGGACCAGGGATCGAACCTGTGTACCCTGCATTGGCAGGCGGATTCTTAACCACTGTACCACCAGGGAAGTCCTGAGAATTTTAGAATAATAATAAAACCAACCAAAAGTCAGCC
Source organism: Balaenoptera acutorostrata (assembly GCF_949987535.1). Taxonomy (NCBI): domain Eukaryota; kingdom Metazoa; phylum Chordata; class Mammalia; order Artiodactyla; family Balaenopteridae; genus Balaenoptera; species Balaenoptera acutorostrata. The sequence goes on along the minus strand of NC_080075.1, from coordinate 16,678,102 downwards.
TGATTTTTATTATCACCATGCCCCAGCAATTCTAAACACAACCAGTGATGAAACACCCTCCCCACTGTGACAGACCACTTCCACCATCCCATCATCTACCTCAACTTTCCCACCCCTGTTCCTGCTTAAGAGAGATGCCATACATAATTGTTTCTCTAGTCAGTTATATGAAGAAAGAAGACCCTGGATAAGTACTAGCTTAACAAATAGTAAATAGAATTTCTTATATGTGTGGAGGACTTAGTTTTGAAATGCATTTGGGCACATATACTAATTTGGTGTTGTCAAGGTTGAGTCTCCCTGATTGAGATTCAACGCAAGTTCACTGCATGCTTGCTGCCTATTACTACTCAGCCCTGGCTGCCCCATGAACCTCCTGGGGAGCTATAAAAAGGATCAGCTCCTATGCTTCGCTCCAGGCCAATTAAATTAGAATTTCGGAGTGGGAGGCGTGGGGTAGTGCCTGGTCACTTGCACCTTTTAAAAGTTCTTCAAATGATTCTACCATGCAAGCAGGGTTGAAAAGACCTAAGCCAGGCCATGTGTGTGATGGTTGTATGCTTAGACTCTGGCATTGGTCTCGAAGGTCCAAATGGGGTGTCTCTCCATGTCTCATTTTTTCATCTATAAAAAGAAAATAAAGAACCCACCTCAAAGGGCTATTGTGAGGGGTAAATGAGGTAATCCATGTAGTGCACTGAGAATAGTACCTGGCACAATAAGAATTCAATAAACACAGGCTATTATAATTATAACAGCACTTTTGCACATGACCCTGGCAGGGCGCCATCACTGTCCATTATATGCATGAGGAAACAGGTTCAAAGAACTTAATTGCTTGTCCAATCAGAGCTTGTAAGTGAGAAAGGAAGAAATTGATTATGAGCTTAGAGCCCAAGAATAATTTGTACAATACAAAGGCAAGATACCTTGAGATTTATTACACCTACCAAGCACAGAGTTTGGTATATGACTATCAAGCCTTTTATTGCAAGTATCTTAACCATTCTTTGCCTATGGTATGTTTCCATCCAGCACCACACTTTAGACTCAGGTAAGCAGGATTCTGCCTGGCCCCCACCTCAGGGTGCCCCATGTTTTTGAGCACCTTCCAGTGGCTGGGACTGTGAGGGCTGGATGAGAGCAGTTAGATGGGGAACTCTGAGCCCGACTGGGTCCTATGTCACCTCCAGTTCCCATTTGGACCAGAATATTCCTGTTATCCAGAGTGATTTTCCTTTAGTGGAATTGCACAAGATTGGGTTGCCAGAATGGAGCTGACATGCCATTTTGGAGAGACTCAAATTGTTTCTCTAGACAGGAAGTCCCCAGAACTTTTTGCTTGGCCCCATTACACCTTAAAGGCGGCCTTGTTTCCAGTGATAAAAACTGTATATTAAATTTAAACAAGCAAATGTTTTTACTGGAACTATTGATCACTATATTTCTCTAAGTCTGCATGTTGTTTTTTTTTTTTTACGTAAGTCAAAGAAAACAATCCAATAAACATGCATATTCAGAAACAAAGTTACAGTGCCATGCAAAAACTGCAATACTATGCACTCTAGTGGATGCTATAAGGTATTTGTGCATCTTATAAAAATGTATTTCTGTATTCTATGACCTCTCAGACTGGTGAGATAGACAAGTGAATGCTGTCTGGATTGATACCCGCATGTTGGCACCCATTTAATCTCAGTGTCCTCATCTGTAAAGTAGGGCTAATAACCCACCTGATGGAATTGTTGAAGGACATGAATGAGATAAATAGGTAAAAACTAGTTTAGCATAATGCGACCAACGTTAGTAACATTGTAGTATCAATTTTACTAATAGTTTCATGACTAACATTGTACATGCTCCCTAAACATTGGCCTCAGAGCAGTCTGTAATAAGTAGGATGATGGAGCTACCAACAGTTTGTGCTGGGAATGCGTAGGAGAAAACAGCAATTCCCACGGGGAAGATAGGGAATGACTTCTTGGAAACAGTATTTATAGGCTGGTCTTAGAAGAAAGACCATAGTTCTTCCACAGTATGAATAACGATTTGGAGGTGGGATGGTAAAGAGAAAAAGTCCACATGGATTACCAGGAGACATGATGGGGGTGGAGAGTAGTGGGGGTGGAGGGATGGGTAGGTGGCTGCACTCATGGCTGAGTGAAGACTTTAGGAGCAGGCAGGTCAGTAGATAAGCCTAAAAACTTACTAGAGAAATCCACAGACAAGCTTCAATCTTTCCCTTACAAGTCTGCAATGACCCCGAGGGCAGAGTGAGCGCTGATGAAGTTTGACACCAGCCATGTATGTGATGAGCAGAGGAATTATGTTTCTGACACTCCAGATGGACATCACTGCCCAAAAGGCAGCCGAGCCTCCAGATGACAGGTGGACCATGTATCAACTAGGAAACCAGGTAAAAGAACGAAGAAAGGAGCCCACTCAGTCCAGGTGGGAGAGCTGATGAAATTCGGGGCTTGGTCTGAGCTCCCACATCCAGAAGCCTCAGCCAGAACTTCTGTCACCTTTTGGTGCTACTCCAGCTCCTATAGCCCCGCTGGCACCACTCAACAGCAGGCAGGCCCTGGTCTTGTGAGGAGCTGTTTCAAACACAGCCTTCCTGTGCAGCTGAACTGCCTTCCTTCAGCATCTTTGTCTCACACATCTTCACATCCTTTCTTTCCCACCCAGCTCAGTGAGACTGAGTTTCCTGCCCAGCATACATCTGTGACTAACCAAAACGTGGCTAAAAGTTGCTTAAGCGAAAGTAGCAAAAGAAACAGAGAGAGGATCAATTTGTACATCTTAAGAAGCCTTCTCTCCTATAAGCTACTCAGCCTAAATTGGACCATAGGTGGGGATTCAATCAGATGTGGGGACTAATTATTACATGATACAGTAAGACTCTGATTCTCTAGCAGGCTCCACAGGAAGGCTGTCTCAGGTAGAGCTAAAAATCAGATGCTACATTTCAGGATCTTGCTCCCCATTTCTAGCTGAGACCTTCAGCGTTTAGCAGGTCCTGCCAAGAGATTAAATTAGAATCAGTGGCTGCCAACATTGTGCCAACATAATCAGTGGCTGGCCATACATTAGCATCCCCTAGGGAGATTTAAAATCTGTATGCCCAGACCAACTACAATGGGGTCTCTAGTGGGGAGGGAGAGTTAGGGCCCAGGGCTCAGTATTTACTAAAGCTGCCTGGGTGATTCAAGTGCAACCAAGGTTGAGAACCTCTGTCTTAGTTGGGGCAGACAGCAACCTCTGGAAATGGCATCCTATCCTCCAACCCCTGATAACCCTAACCAGAGACTCCAAGCCTATCCCACCATAACATGGGGGTGAGTAAACCCCCCCACCAAAAACAAATGCTCTTGAGAGAAGAAATCAAATGAATACTACTCACTGAAAGAGAATTGAATGTGAACAAAGTTTCTGGTAGAAAAGAATATACCTGATTCTGGGGCTCTGAAGAGATGACATGGGTGCACAGAGAGGAGAGGTGTAAGCAACATTAACTTCATTTGTTTGACACAGAGCCCCATGTCCCTGGAGAAGGTAGCCAACCCACCATAGCCTTTAGAGAAGCAGCTCAGTTTGAGGAGGGCACTCCTCTCTGGGAGTCCCAGACCCTAGCCTGTCACTTAATCACTGTGCCATCTTGTGCAAGCCGCTACTACCAAAGCATATTTTTTGAAATATAACACATACACAGAAGACTGAACAAATGGTAAGTGCTCAACTCAGTTAATCATCACAAAGTGAACACACACACATAACCACCATGCAGAAGGAGAACATTGGCCAAGACAGTTTTAATATATTCTGAGCATCTCTTTTGTGCTGGGGAGCTACACATGCACAGATAATGACATGGAAATGACACAAAAGATCTCAGCCCTAAAAGAGCTCCCAGTCTAGAAAGAGACCAATATATCAACAACTGCAACACTGGTAGCCACATAATTTTACACTAAATTCCTTTTAGGAATTTAGTGTAATGGATGACAATAGATTTATTTAAAGAGTTCTCCATAAAGGAATTATCTATGTTTAGGTTTATCCTATAGAGTGCCAGACTGTGCTTAGGAAAGTCCCTTTGAGTATAATAGGTGAGACCATGGTTCAGAAGATGACAGTGGGTCAAAATGACAGGTAAATAGTTTTATATGAGAAATGAACAGAAACGGGGGAACTTGAAGAGGCGGGTGGTGGGATGGGAAGGGAAGAGAGAAAGGCAAATAAATATGGCAAGAGGTTGGCTCCACATGAAAGTGACCAGTCAGAAAATCTCAATGACAGGGTAATCAAAGGACTTTTAATAATAGGGATATCTAATATATCAATTTAAATTATTAATGTTACTACAAATCACCTTCTCTCCTCCTCTATGCTTCCATAAACTCTGTGAAATTTGTAAATGCTTTGTGTGACTGGTTTAGGAGAAAAGCAAGGGGAAATGCTGAGTTCTAGAGGTGGATAAGCATAGAGCAGAAGAAACAGAACAAGAAAATGAGATTGAAGGAGACTGAGGGTTAGGGAGACAGGTGCTCTGATTCAGAAGTGCTCATGAGAAGGAAACTCCCAGAAATGCACAGAAATCTTGGGGTGGGCATTGAATTTCCCATAGGATGTTCAATGGGGTGTTAAGACAGTTTTACTCACATCTCAAAGCTCAGGGTGGCAGCAGTTGACAACTGCTTGCACATGACATATCCTTGAATGACGTATTTGCCCTGCCCTGCAGTCCTGAATGCCAAGTACAATAAGGTTAGAGTACGCAAAACGCTATGTATACATACACTTCAAGGCCTGTTTGTAATGCAAGTGAGCACTGAAATTTCTCAGGTCACCTCATGCTCTGGTTCACTGTTAACCATTCACGTCATTCTACACAAAAATGGAAGTATGTGCTTCTTCATGATAAAGATCTCTGGTTTTCTACCATTGCACAATACTTCTGATTAAAGCCCACCCTGGACACACTCCCGGGTATACTCCTCACAGCCTCCCCTCAAACCACAGCATCCTCCAGTTCCAACAGGTGAGCAGAAAACCCAACCAGCTCAGCAGAATACACTCTCCCCGGTACACTGAGCAGGTTTCCAGGTATTTGTGATCTGCATCACTTGCTACTTTTTAGAACACAAAGCCCGTGCAGCCCACCATCTGAAATATGCATTAAAAGAATGTCAAGGGCAGGTGTGAAGGAGGAAAAAGTCTAAGGAGGACAGTATTTATTTTTGTTTGAGAGAGAGGTCAGGGTCTGAATCTCAGCTGACTGAGACATATGCTGCTTCTCAGCAAAGGGAAAATAGAAAAACAGAAAATAGAATGAGACCAAAAAAGAGCCGTCAGAATGGTCTATCCTATATAGGGCCAGAACTGAGACCTGTGGGAAGCAGATTTGGGTTCAATTTAAGAATATTGTAATGGCTGCAGCTGACAGGGGTGGGAAGGCTTCCTTTACGGAATAGTGTGAAGCGGGAAACTCAAGAAAAAAGTCTGAATTGCTATTTGTCAGAAATTCTCTGGGGAGGGGCTGGGCAGTCCTAGATGCAAATCAGAGAGATGCAAGGGAGGCTTCCAAATATACCATGAAGCAACTCCAGCTCCTTCCAAGCACAGAACCAATCCTGGTCAACAGGATTGTCCTGAGGCACTAAAAATTTCAAAGTGCTCTGTAGTTGTCTTAAAAGGGAAAATTAAGTGGTTTATGAACAGATTATTCACAAAGTGAGCTGTGAAGAAATCATGAGAAGGGCAATTGACTGGATTCTAGAGCTTATGAAACCCCTAAGATTAACTCTCTATTTCCTTGGGGAATGAAGACACAAGGTGGAGGTTAAGATGTTGTTTGTTGGGCCAAGAAGTGTTTAAGAGGAGTGTGATAGGAAAAATTCTAAAGATCCCCCCACCAAGAAAATTTCTGTCCTGAGATTATTCAGTCAAACTAATCTTGGCATGGCTGTGAAAAGATTTTATGATTGTAATTAAAGTCCCTAGTTGACCTTAAAATATTAAAAAATTCTGGATAGGACTAATCTTATCACATTAGCCTTTGAAAGCATAAAGCTGTCTCTAGCTACTTAGTGAAAAGGAAGGCAGAGGGAAAATCAGAGAGATTCCAGATATGAGAAGGACTCTATGACCGTTACCGATTTGAAGAAGGACAGAGCCATGAGAGTGATGTGAATGGTCTCTAAGAAATGAGGGCAAACTCCAGCTGACAGCCAGCAAAGAAACAGGAACTTCAGTACTATAACCACAAGGAACTGATTTTGCCAACAATCTGGTGGAACTTGGAAGTGGCTCCTTCCCTTGGCCTCCAGACAAGAACCCAGCCCAGCCAACACCTTGACTTTAGCACCTCATAAGACCATAAGCAGAGAACCCAGTCAAGAGCTCCTCGACTGCTGATCTACAGAACTCTGAAATAATGAATGGACATTCTTTTTAGTCCCTAAGTTTGTAGTAATTTGATACAAGCAATAATTAATTATTTCAAGGAGCCATCATTCCCCATCAGAAAGGAACACGACGGTTCTTAAATTACAGACTTTTCCTAAGCATCCCTAAGGAAGAGCTGACTCTGGTCACTATTATAATGTAAGTGAGTTTGTTGTAAGCCCGAGCTTTCCTTTTTGGCCCCCCCTTTCCCATTTTTGGTGATTCTCATGCTGTTCTATTTCCTTCCCCTAATTAGAGGTTTCAGTCAGGTCAAAATGTAAACAACTTAGCATAACCCTCCCAGGGAATTTGTGCTTTAACTGGAATCAAAGTTAAGCTAAAGGATTGCAGTTTAAGGGTAGGATAGCAGCTGTCATTTTCCCAGGCACCCTTAAAATCACAAAACCTTGACAGGCCCTGAATATGTGAGTGACATAGGCAAATGACAAATTAAGAAGAAATAAGGTTCAATCTGGCAGTGATAATAGAGTAACAGTAAGAATCTAGGCACACCATATCCCAAGATCAGTTTTCAGCATCTTAGATGTCAGCTATGTCAAATGTTAACTTTAAATGTTTTTAAGTAAAATATGCAGAGAGAGCCAAATGAGGGAGGCAAAATGCATGAAAAATATAGACTTTTAATTAATTCTTCTCATTCAATAGACTATTCACCCTATTTTAACTTATTAACGTCATTGATTTTTCTTTTAGAAAAGGAAAAAAGACTCCCAAATATCAAAAATACTTTTGACTTAATTAAAAGGAAATATCAAACTGCTGAGAAAACTATGTCCAAAGGGAAGATTGATTTTTTCCCCTAGTCTATAACAAATGTATTAGCACTAACTCGGTGAACGATTCCAAGAAGGATACACATTCTGGAAACTTCATGATGTTCATTGGATTCTACTTGCCAGTGTCATGGGCTCAATTGCATCTCCCCAAAATATATATGTTGAAATCCTAATCCCCAGAACCTCAGAATGTGACAATGTTTGCAAATAGGGTTTTTAAAGAGGTGATTAAAGTTAAATGAGGGCATTGGGTGGAACCTAATCCAATATGGCTGCTGTTCTTATAAGAAGAGGAGATTAGGATATAGACACCCACAAAGGGAAGACCATGTGAAGACACAGGAAGAAGATGGCCATCTACAAGCCAAGGAGAGAGACCTAAGAGAAAATCAACACAACCAACACTTGGATTTTGGAATTCTAGCCTCCAGAATCATGAGAAAATAAATATCTGTTGTTTAAGCCACCCAGTTTGTGGTACTTTATGGCAGCCCTAGCATATTAATACAGGCAGTATTCCAGACACGTATATATTATTATCTCTCTTACCTTGAAAAATGTCTCCAGATGTTTACATAGTATCAGAAAGAAAAAGAATGTTATAAAACACCTATTTCATTCATTTATTTACACTTTAATTCAACACATATATATTAAGTACCACAGTATGCTCATGTCAGTACACTGTGAGGTATCTCTGTTAGGTAGGAAGACAGAGAAATATAAAGCTAGTCTCCAGGACTATTCCATTTTCAAAGTTTTTGAAGTGGGCCCTTTCCTCCCTCCTCTTCCACCTCTCTGAGCCTCGCTCTCATCCACAGCGGTGCAGAGACAGCTGTGGCCCACATGGGTGGGCTGCATGGGCTTCGGGGAAGAGCATGCAGCCCACACAGGGGCAGGCTCTTGGTGGAGGAAAGCAGGGATGTCACCCACTGCACCCCTGCCTCGCCGAGGACATTCAGGAGCCCAGTTACCTGGCCACCATGCACCAGGAACAGCACATATCTGAATGAGAACTCGCTCCCACCAATGGAGAGATGCCAAAATCTGCAAGCTGGTTAGAAGACTTTATCTAACAAAACGAGAAACCGTGTGGCTGACAGGGTCTTGGTGCTCCAGCCAGGTGTCAGGCCTGAGCATCTGAGGTGGGATAGCTGAGTTCAAATCACTGGACAACTACAGACTTCCTGGCCCCACGTACTATCATTTGGTGAAAGCTTGCTGAGAGATCTCCATCTCAGTGTTAAGACCCAGCTCCACCCAAAGGCCAGCAAGTTCCAGTGCTTCATGCCCAATACCAAACAACTAGCAAACAGGAACACAATGTCACACATTAGCAGAGAGGATGCCTAAAATAATACTAAGTTCATAGACATCCCAAAACCCACCACAAGACACAACCCTGCCAACTAGAAAGACAAGATCCAGCCACACCCACCAGAGCACAGGCACAAGTCCCCTCCACCAGGAAGCCTACTCAACCCACTGAACCAACCTCACCCACTGGGGCAGACACCAAAAACAATGGGAACGACAAACCTGCAGACCGCAAAAAGGAGACACCAAATACAGTAAGTTAAACAAAATGAGAAGACAGAGAAATATGCAGCAGATGAAGGAGCAAGGGAAAAACCCACCAGACCAAACAAATGAAGAGTAAATAGGCAGTCTAACTGAAAAAGAATTCCAAGAAATGATAGTAAAAATGACCCAAAATCTTGGAAATAGAATGGAGAAAATACAAGAAAAGTTTAACAAGGACCTAGAAGAACTAAGGAGCAAACAAACATGATGAACAACACAATAAATGAAATGAAAAATTCTCTAGACGGAATCAATAGCAGAATATCTGAGGCAGAAGAACGGATAACTGACCTGGAAGATAAAATAGCGGAAATAACTGCCACAGAGCAGAATAAAAAAAAAAAAAAAGAATGAAAAGAATTGAGGACAGTCACAGAGACTTCTGGGACAACAGTAAATGCACCAACATTCGAATTATATGGGTCCCAGAAGAAGAAGAGAAAAAGAAAGGGTCTGAGAAAATATTTGAAAAGACTATAGTTGAAAACTTCCCTAACATGGAAAAGTGAATAGTCAATCAAATCCAGGAAGCACAGAGAGTCACATAAAGTTAAATCCAAGGAGAAACACAACAAGACACATACTAATCAAACTATCAAAAATTAAATACAAAGAAAAAATATTAAAAGCAGCAAGGGAAAAGCAACAAATAACACACAATGGAATCTCCATAAGGTTAACAGCTGATCTTTCATCAGAAATTCTGAAAGCCAAGGGAGTGGCAGGACATACTTAAAGTGATGAAAGGGAAAAACCTACAACCAAGATTACTCTACCCAACAAGGGTCTCATTCAGATTCGACAGAGAAATTAAAACCTTTACAGAGAAGCAAAACTTAAGAGAATTCAACACCACCAAACCAGCTCTACAACAAATGCTAAAGGAACTTCTCTAGGCAGGAAACACAACAGAAGGAAAAGACCTACAATAACAAACACAAAGCAATTAAGAAAATGGTAATAGGAGCATGCATATCGATAATTACCTTAAATGTAAATTAATTAAATACTCCAACCAAAAGACATAGACTGGCTGAATGCATACAAAAACAAGACCCGTATATATGCTGTCCAAAAGAGGCCCACTTCAGACCTACAGACACATACTGAAGGTAAGGGGATGGAAAAAGATATTCCATGCAAATGGCAATCAAAAGAAACTGGAGTAGCAATTCTCATATCAGACAAAATAGACTTTAAAATAAAGACTATTACAAGAGACAAAGAAGGACACTACATAATGATCAAGGGATCGATCCAAGAAGAAGATATAACAATGGTAAATATTTATGCACCCAACAAAGGAACATCTGAAAACATAAGGCAAAGGCTAACAGCCATGAAAGGATAAATCAACAGTAACACAATAAGAGTAGGGGATTTTAACACCAATGGAAAGATCATCGAAAATGAAAATAAACAAGGAAACACAAGCTTTAAATGATACGTTAAACAAAATGGACTTAATTGATATTTATAGGACAGTCCATCCAAAAACAACAGGATACACTTTCTTCTCAAGTGCTCATGGAACATTCTCAAGGATAGATCATATCTTGGGACACAAAGCAAGCCTTGGTAAATTTAAGAAAATTTAAGAAAATAGCCAGGACATGGAAGTAACCTAAGTGTCGTCCATCAACAGATGAATGGATAAAGAAGATGTGGCACATATATACAATGGAATATTACTCAACCATAAAAAGAAATGAAACTGAGTTATCTGTAGTGAGGTGTATGGACCTAGAGTCTGTCATACAGAGTGAAGTAAGTCAGAAGGAGAAGAACATATATGTATGCTAACACAAATATATGGAATCTAAAAAAAAAAAAAAAAAATGGTTCTGAAGAACCTCGGAGCAGGACAGGAATAAAGTTGCGGATGTAGAGAATGGACTTGAGGACATGGGGAGGGGGAAGGGTAAGCTGGGACGAAGTGAGAGAGTGGCATGGTCATATATACACTACCAAATGTAAAATAGATAGCTAGTGGGAAGCAACCACATAGCACAGGAAGATCAGCTCGGTGCTTTGTGACCACCTAGAGAGGTGGTATAGGGAGGGTGGGAGGGACACGCAAGAGGGAGGAGATATTGAGATATATGTATATGTATAGCTGATTCACTTTGTTATACAGCAGAAACTAACACATTGTAAAACAATTATACTCCAATAAAGATGTTAAAATAAATAAATAAAGCCAGTCTCCACCTTCAAAGTCTTTACAACCCAAAGGGTTGTGAAGACTCAGAAAGACCTATTTTCAAGCCGTGATATATCCAGATGAGCTTGAATGGGTGACTTAAACTCTCTAAGCCTCGGATTCCTCATTTATAAAACGGGACAACCAGCACATAGCAGTACTATGAAGATAAATCAGATAACTTATACAATACACTCAGTATAGTGTCAGATACATATTAAGGGCTCAAGCAATATTAATTCATGTTAGTGTAACAATTATTTTATTAATGAGAAGTATATACCCAGGGCCAAAAGGAGTGGTCCAGGAATGGGAGACATTAATGTGAGCTTGAGTCATGTGGCCATTCACAAAGGGAAGGTACAGCTTAGAAAGGAGTTATTCCAGCCCTTCACATGAGCACAGGGTCAGAAAAGGACAGCAGAGAGGGTCGGGATGGAAAGCAGAGGACTCAGGCAGGGAGGAGGCACTGGAAGCTAACGTTTGGAGCAGGCTGGAACTTGGTGGTTCTCGGGTTCCTATCAGCTTTATCACAGGGTCCCCTGAACTTGAGCTTTTCTTCTGTTATGTCTTTTTCAATATTTTTGTGAGATCCCGGCCTCATGCATCAACCATAGGGATGATGTTAGGTGGAAAAGAAAATTAATCTCCTATAATTCAGTTTCAAATATATCTTAATAGGTTAGAGTGATGAGCTGAATCTTACAAGATGTCATTTTTACAAAGATGAATGTAAATTCCTACACTTAGGTCTAAACAGCCAACTGCACAAAGTACCTGTGGTAAGAATATGGCCCGGCAGCAACTAAGGAGAAAAGGCCCAGAAGTTTTAGGAGACAAAGAGTCTTAGTGGGTTGTGGCTGCCATCTTCAATGACACCAATAGAACCTGGGAAATAATTGTTGTTTTATTTTTAGTTAACATTTATTTGATCACATCTGATGTATTGTCTTTAAATTTGAGCATCACATTTCAGAAGGAAATCAACAAATTAGAACATCCTACTCAGAAATAGATAATTAGAGCTGAAGGAACATCCATTTGTATGTGTATAGGAAGAAAAGGTAAAGAAGGCAAAATGTAAACTGGATTTGTGAGATTGAACCAGAAAGAAAACAACTGGGAGAAAAAGGTTAGGAATCAGAGGTGTATAAAGTATGCTCTGAGGATTGTGAGTACCTTAGTCTAGTTGGAGTAGATATATAAAAAGCAATTATATCTCTTTTTTTCCTCTTCCTTGGATATGCAATGCGTTATGTCTCTACACTGGAAGATAAGTTTTTACCCCACCTCTAGCCCCACTGAACCCACAAAGCAGCTAACAATTTATAAACCAACACACAAGGCAGCTCACTTAGTAATGGAAACATGGGGGGAGAATAATTTTTGTTCTGTGAAAGGAAGAATCATTGTATTATCTTATACGCCCTAAGTTGCTCTTATGTACTGGAACCCCATCCCCTCAGATGGGCTGATAATGGAAAAAAACACTTTCTGGAAATCTCAGCTCTACCCCTTTCTCACCGAGTTTCTTCCCAATCAGGTGAAGTGTGGTAGGACCTCTTACCTTGATTTGCTGATGCCAGTGAATGACCCAAGATTGTACTGTAAGATCGAGATGGTCAACAAGGACCTGTGATGATTTTTCCAATCTCCTTTTCCCTTTTGCAAGCCACTTCTTTCCACCACCACCACTACCAACAGAAGCAAACACAAAGTGTGTTGCAGACACTTTCTTCAGTTCTCCAGAGCCCCATTTGTGGTGATACACCTTCCTAGGCAGGCCTGGGACCTTTCCTAGTTCCTGTCCCTCTGTCAGAAGTGACCTGTCCTACTAAAAAACCTACAGAAGAATGAATTTTCTAAACTAATTTGTGATCAAGGTTGTTATGGCCAAATAATGGTTTGATGTATTCTGTAACTTAGTTTCATCTAGGTTGGAAGGGCCTTTTATCCAGAACTCAAAGTTGGGAAGCTCTCTTCCAATCCCCCAACTGAAACACATACCTTAAGTCTGCACTCAGGTTGTTTGGGCGCTTGGGTTTCTGGGAACACAAAGGGTAGAAGCTTTTCAACTAGTGTTCAAATTATCGTGAGAGATAGGCCTCTCACACTGCTGTGGCTTTAGACAAGTATAGAATAATAAACTCTGGGCTAAAACTTGTCAGGAAATGTTCACCTGTTTTGATCAGGCCACACAAAAAGAAAATAAAGATCACAGTCTAAACAGATAAACAAGAATGACAAACTAAGGAGCTAAAGGGTCCGAAAAACAGAGGCTATTTTTGCAAAGCTCATAAGCTCACCTTATGGAGCAAAGCCCATCAAAACAGATGACACCCATATACACCCCCACATAAAGAAGCAGAAAACCAAGATTAAGCCAAGACTGCAAATATGCACTTAGGGACCCCTGGGTTTCATGATAGGCAGTAGTCAGGCTGGTATCCCCAGCTGCCTACAAGGAAGAGGCATATTTGGGGCTGTCAAAAAGTCAGTCCAGACTTTTCCTCTCCTTCCAATGAGAAAGAAACTCTGCAACAAATGTTGAATATTTACCCCAATTCCTGCCTTGTTCCTTTTCTGAGAGTGACTTTGTATATAAAAGGACTCTGATGTCCAAAGACTGAGGAGATCTAGGAGGATGCTAATTGGATGACATGTCCATAAAGGACATTGAAGAATTCTTCCAGCATCCCCTGGAGCATTCTGATAGGGACAGAGGAAAGGGACAAAGTAGGTGATTAAATAGTTAATTCCACTAAGGGATTGTAAGTAAATAAAAGAGTATGAGAGACCCCTGTAAGTTAATGATCATTCAAGAAAGCAGGCTTTCTTTGCAACAAAACCATGCAACAGAAGCATGAGACATGCCCCAAAACAATAAAACAATGGTAAAATGAGACCCACATCCTGCCCAGTGAGGTCAGTAAGTTAATGATTCCTAGGACATGCTCCTCTGCACACACTAAAAACAAAATTATAGGAAAGGGTAACATTATATTGAAACCTGAGATGATTTACCATATTTTAGTATATGTTACCATTTTTTGCTCATTTCCATTGCACCATGACAGTCCCGGCTTGACCATGCAGAGATAAGAAAACTTCCTCATCGGACATGGAGGAGGAACTGATGATGGAAGCTCAACATCTACTCAAGAATGAGGAAGAATGTGGTCTTCTCCCCCTCCCCACTTTTCCTTTGATTATAAAACTGTAGCCCACTAGGTTCTCGGGTGTGGCAGCCTCTCGCCTGCCCACCTGTAAGGCTCACAAGTATCCTATTCTAATAAATCATTTCTTATCTGTCACTTTGCCTCTAGCTGAATTCTTTCTACACTGAGACATAAAGAACCAGAGCTCCTCAGAACACCCCCACCCCCGAGACGCCACCTAGCAATTTCAATGCTACAGTGGTTGGAAGGAATTAGAGGCCAGTCCCATATACACCTGCTGAAAATACTGGCCTTCAGCCTGCCCCTCAGCTCCATCCCTCAGATCCCTGATATAACAACACACAAACACCTTTTCCTCCAACAACATACAAAATAGCAACCAGGAAACACACCACCTCTAACCTCAGCAATACAACACTACAGCCAACAAAAGTGACTAACACTTAGGAGCATTTACTATGTGCCAGACACAATTCTGCTCATGTGAAATGTAACATCTCATTTAAACTCATTTTTAAAAGGTGTACTTGGCAGGTGAGGAAACTGAGACACCCAAAATTTAAAGGGCCTTGTCCACATCAAATAACTGACTAATGGAAGAGCCAGCCTTACTTTAACTAGTAAGCTCTACTGGCTCCTGATATCTATACAAGCTGATCCCAGTACTAACCCACCCTGGAAACCTCTTTCTTGAAGCCACACTTCCTCTATCCAATATTCCACTTTCTCCCAATGTTCCCCTTCTCCCCCAATAGCCTAGGACATTTCTTTGAGCACTCCTGCTATTTATTGATGGTAAGTGATGCCCAGTTACCCCACAATGCTGGACCTCATCCTCAGATACATCAAAAAGTACTGCTAATGCATTTGACCCCCAACTTCCCAGTTCCTATCCTCCTTGCCTGCACTGACCCCTACCTGCAGCCTCAAGCCAATGTCACACCTTTCCTCACTCATAATTGCCCCACCTCCAAGATTCCCAGCTGGCAACCTTCCCTCTGGATGACAAATGTGTTTCCATTCACAATAGCTATTCCTGCTGTACACGTCCTTCCCATCACGATTCCTGAATATTGTACTTTGCTCACTTCCCACAGCCTATTGATCCCCTGCCGACTACACCATGGAGAACCACCCTAACAAGGCTTACATTCAGTCATGATTCTCACCCTCACTGCCTTCCTGTGCCTCGATTCCTCTTGCTCCCTCTTACCCCGGTGCAATCACAGCATCTTTATTCCACCCTCTGCTTGCTCAATTAATTAAAGTTTTCACTTATGCATTATTAATTGAGATATGGTGTCATCTATCACAAAGCAAATAAATATTTTTCAAAGACAACACACTATGCTAATACAGTTATGGTGAAATAGCACTTTCACATATTGCTGGTTGTGATAAAAAAATTAACACACTCTTCTGGAAGCTATATGTAAATCGAGTCCTTTTAAAATCAAGTCTATGTAAATTTGTGTCTGTAAATCATTTCCTATTAAAATTCATACCACTTTACTTGATAATTTGGTTTCTATAAATCTATACTAAGTAAATAATTAGTCTCCCAAAGTGGTGTCCGTGACCCTCTAAACCTACCCAAATCTACACACGTATCAAGACCCAGGGCAATTTCCTCCACCTCCGTGAAATTTTAAGGCCACAAAAAGCTCTCTCTTCTTTGAATAGCTAATGCACTAGGTGTCTCTGCTTCTCATGCCTGGCATTGCTGGCTAGCAATTTATTCAGATTCAACAAGCTTTTATGCTACATACTCACAATAGACTGGGAGGTATATTAGCACTGGGGAGACAAAGGATAATATATGACCTATGCCCTTGATAGATCAGCCCTTATCCTTCTCCCTAACCAAGCTGAGGTACCCTTGAAGGCAAGGACAATGGTTTGTTTATTTTTTATATATGAAGAACCTAACATAAGGCTTCACAAAAATGCAGCAGTTACTTAATAAACTTTTTCCTGAGAGATTCATTTAAGGATACAAAGTGGTGTCATCAATCCCAGAACCCTTATTCCAAAAGGTTCTATCATGGTAAATTAATTTCAACTGAGATTCTCCCAACTGTGGACAGTCTGGCTTTGACTGATGAATATTTGGGGAAGAATTTAATTTTCAGAGTAAACAATGATCTATATTTCCTCTTATGTATGACATAAAAATAAGGTCCTCCCCCCAAAATTTTCTTTTACTTGGAAAATTATATTTCTACATACCTAGAATATAATTAAACCCCAAAGACAAATAGGAATACCCATCATTTATTAAAGGTCTATGGTTATATTATCTACACTTTTCCTATGAGGCTATCAAAACTCAGAGAATTTAACAGATGATAAAACTAGTAAGTAGTAGATGAAAATTTTATTCCCAGCTCCCTTCCCATTGCACTATGCTATTTTCCTGATGTGCATATGTATGTGTTTTAGAAATAGACATTCCTAGGGGAAGTTTTTCCTGGGTATCTCAAAATACCCAAATGTCATTATAAGTAACTCAAAGACAAGAAACAGAAGACTTCCTGTTAACAAAGTGCCCTTTCTTTTATCTCTAGCTCTGCCCACCTCCACTCCCACCCCAACATTCACATCATATTAACTTTTTCTACTTCTCATTTTGACTGAGTTTTCCTTCTGAGGTCATTGTGCTTATTTTCACTTTACAAAAGGTCTATTCATAGAAAGGATAAGCCAGGACAGAGGCTGGTGCATGGAGCATGAACCTTTCAAGGCACCTGGACTCTTTACAGATGTCAATAGAAAACTAGGGTCCTAATAAGAAACAAAAGACTCACTCAGATTAGGATAATGTAAAGACAACTGAACAAAGGAATTGTTTACAAATAAAGTGTCCCTTTTGTAAATAAGTGTTTTTTTGGTAAACAGTTGTCACTTCTCCTAGATGTGAGGAGACAAGTAGAAGGAGAAGATGCAGGAAGGAGAGAAGTCCACCTTATGAGGAGCGGTAGAGTCAGCCCGAGATGACCTCATAGAGGGAGAGCCTGAAGAATAAATATCCTGGCTTCACTCTCTTCCCTCCCTCTGATTTCCTGCCAGGGATCCCAACTGGCCAAATCCAGTAGGATACCTCTTCCTGTGGGCACAGGAGACCACTGATACAATTCATGCAGGTCAGCCTCTCCAGGCAGAGAGCAGGAGAGGAAAGTACACAGAGGTATGAAAAATGGATGAAGTGGATTAAGAGATATCCAGCACAAATAGTGAGAGTCATCCTCAAAGATTTGTCAGGTATCACATCTTTCGCATGGAGGATAGAACTTTTAAATACACAAAGTTGGTACTATGAAGGAATATTAGACTCAAGATGAGAAATGTCTAATATATAAGGTGTGCTAATAAAATCCATACACATTTGGTTATGGATAGTTGGATATTAACAAGTATTATTATTATTATGTAGACTGAACCAACATTAACCAGTCCCAACTTTGATTTTCTTATAATTAGAAATGTAGAAAATACCCACCACCAGAACCAAAGCATTGTCAACAATGGCATACACAAGAGTAACACATATTTTGCCGTATTAGCATCTTGGAAGAGTTCATATTTTATTGGGGGATTCTGTAGTGCGTAGGGAATAGAAGCATGGGCACAAATCATAGTGAGGACAGAGCACCAGATCTTGGAAGTAGAAGACCGACTGTCACAACATGGACTTCAGAGTTGTCACCAATAAAATGGGAGAAATACAATACACTCTTCTCCCCACAAGAGTGTTGTTGTAATAGACACATGAAAGTCCTTAATAAATTATAAAGTGCTGCACACATATGCCTTTTATTGTTGTCTCATTATATAGGTATGCCAGCTCTTCCCAGTAGACTGAAAACTTTTTGGGGACAGAGACCACCCATTCTCCATAGTATCTACCATACAGCCTGGCATATACTAGTTGCTCAGTAAATAGTTTGTTGATACATAAATACAAGTCAGTACTTCCCCAGTATTTAATGGGATTCAGCCATGCCACCATCCCTAAATACAGTGGTTTTACTTAAAGAAACAAAGATACAAAATTAGAGACTCTTCATGAAATTATTATGAAATTGTTATTAGTGCATGCCAGAGCATGTTACAAAGCAAGTTCTTTTTACATAAAACCCATCAGTGGGAAGGATAAGCCAGAGGAGGGGCAGGCGTGTGAACTCATTGCTAGAAGAAAAGTGTATCAGTCAAGGTCCCAAGAGGAAGTAGTGCCCTTGCCAGTCCAGGCACTCAGCACAAGTGCAGGTGCAGGTGTACTTGAGCCCAAAGCCACCTCACCTCCCTCCAGAGATCTTCTCCCCCAGAAAGCCATCCGTGCTCTTGCAAGTTTTCTCAACATTATTCCTCTCAGCTGAGACTCTTTTGTTGCTGGCTGTTAAAACGGAAAGCTTTTATGGTGTATATAAGCCAGAGGTGACACAATTAAATGAAACTATTTGTCATATAAAATTTACATCAGCAGGAATTAAATGTCAAATAACTTAGGACTGACAGCCTCTACTGAGTCATAAAGACTCTAAATTAGTCTTGTGAAGGGTATTCTCATCCAGTCCCTAATAAACTCCACTCCACCTAAGATTTACTTTCCAAAGTGCTGGAAGGAGAATGTCAAGGATGAGGTTGTCTTATCCCTCACAAAAAGTTAAGTGGAGATTAAATATTCATCCTGTACTAACTACGCAAAGTCCAGCATAAGAAAATGTAAATCTTGTCTCTGTTTTAATTGTGTGTCTTTGGGCTAACTGTATCACGTCTCTAATTTTCAGATAATACCACCCACTATTCCTCACGGCTTCAGGAAACTACTTTTTTAACTAATGGAGTCTATTTTCTAGAGCAATTTTAGGTTTACAACAAACTTGAAAAGAAAGTACAGAGAACTGCCATATACCCCTCCCTCTTCCACCCTCTCAGTTTCTCCTATGATTAACATCTTTCATTCATGTGGAACATTTGTGACAATTGATGAATCAATATTGATACATTGTTATTAACTAATAATAATAGTTTACATTAAGGTTCACTTTGTGTTGCACAGTTATGGGTTTTGACAAATGTTTAATGTCATAAATCTGTCCTTATGGTATCATACAGAATAGTTTCACTGTCCTAAAAAATTGGCTGTTCATGAAAAAAATTTAAGAATGAAGTGAAATAATGAAGGGGTATTTTTTTGGCCTATAAGACGCCAGGTAAGTGTCAGGTAAGTGTCGCAGAGATGGGTTTCCTTCATCCATTTATTTAACATAATACTAAATATTGGAGACACAAGATGAATAAGACACAGCTCCATCCCATGGGCACTGGGAAATGTGCACATAAATGACACCACAGATTACGATGATCTTCATAGTAAAGGTGTCTAAAGAACTAACACAGTTAACATGCATTAAGTATTGATTCTGTACCAGGCAGAATTCCATGCTTTATATCATTTTATACCATTAAAACCCCACAGCCACTGTTGTGGTAGACACTCTCCTCATCTACCTTTTATATATGAGGTCCCAATAGAAGCCAATGAGCATCTCTGCTGGGAGCACATATGAGCTCCAGAGAAGAGGCGACTGAGCTGAGTTTTTAAAACAATTTGGAGTCCCCCAGCACATGGCAGGGGAAAGGGTATGCAGAACAGAAGGAGCAAAGGGAAGAAGGGCACAATGAGGTCACAGTGCTCACATGTATTCAGATGCCCAAGTGCATCAATGTGTTCAGACAACAGGCAAAAAGGAGGTTGCAGCAAGAGATGAGTGTGAAGAGAAAGGCAAAAGTCAACCAAGGGAAGTTTGTTACCAACTCCAACTGCTCCCAGAACACATACTGCTCACTGCACAACAGGCCAATAAATCGAGAGATGAGTTGCTGGGACAAGGAATAGTGACTTTATTCGGAAAGCCAGCAGACAAAGAAGATGGTGGACTAGTGTCCCAAAGAACCATCTTGCCTGGGTTTGAATGTTAATTTCTTTTATAGAACAAAGTGGGGAGGTGAGCAGGTAAAGTAAAAAAGATGATAAGTTGTTGCAAATATTTCCTTGTTCCACCAGACTCTGGAGGGGATGTGCTAATTTCTTCTTTCCTGCAGCCATTCACAGGATGTTTCCTGTGAGCTAAACAAAGGTATTTTAGCTTAACACTCAGGCATGGGAGGCATGGTTCATGGAGATGGGCCATTATGTATTCTTTATGCTATATCAACATCCCTTCAGTGATTAACTTGTAGCAAAAGCAATAGAATACAAAAGTTAAAGTAAAAGAAACAGATCCAATACAGAGTCAGATTTGTTCTTCCCTGTTACAGTCTTGGGCGTGCTGCTCAGGAGTTGGTTCTTTACTCTATGGGAAGGTTTTCATGTTATTTATTTAGCCTTTTGGAGAAATTATTCTCAAGCAGGCTGTAGAACAGGTGGGAGAGCTGGAGGAAAACTAATGAGACTCAGTTTAGTTGGTAAACAATAGGTGAATACATACTATGGGCCAGGACCTCCACTGGACATGCGGATGATGAGATACATTTTAGAAATGTTAAGGAAACCAAAGGGGTAAGGTTCAGAGGTAGGTATAGACCCCAAGAGTTTATGCCTAATTCTTAATGCAGAAAACTGGAAACATGATAGGAACAAAAGTAATGCACGGTTCTGCTAAAGTCTTGAGAGACATGGAGAACTCGGAGCTGGAGCAGCTTTAGGGCCAACAGGCTCAGCAGCCAAGAATTTAGAAGCCATGAATTCTGGGCATCAGTTAGGACTCTGGTGGGTATCAGCTTCAGAACTTGGGGTCTAACATGCATCTTTGCCAGCATCAGCCTTATGGTCTGTCACTTCATCAGCCAAACAGGGGAGACACTGTCAGATAAGATATAAGAAGATAATATTTTTAAATATTTCCCAATTTATTTTTTCTCAGGGATTATTTTATTATCACCATCATCATCATCTGGTTTCCTCCAACATTAAATACAGAGCGAAAGTATGAGACTAATTACCTCAGAGAAGATAATATGCAACAAGACAAGGCTGTAGGTAGTCTTTTGTAAACCTATAGCATGTGCAAACACACACACACACATGCATGCACACATAAAATATCTCTTGAAAACCATGACTTTCAGATGCAGGAACCAAGTGCTTGATGGAGGGCAATATTTTTGTTATTCTAAAAATCTTGACTTAAATACTAAATAACTGTCACCTCATGGAAAAAGTCTAGCATTTCTAGATAAATAATATATTGGAAAAAGAATGCAGAATATGTAAGAGCCAGGTAGGTCCCACCCAAAAGTTTCACAAGTTTTACCGGCTGGAACAAGGTCTTACCCTTCCAAGAGAATGTGACTGCACCAGGCCAGGAATTCTGGAGAATAACTGAGACAGGCTGGGACCTGGGACCCTTTGCTGCAGTGTTTGCACCTGGACAAACATCTCCTCAAGCAACAAAATACAAAGAAACTATGAGGGACTAAAAATGACTGTGTGCATGCACACAGTTTTGCAGTTGGGGCAAATTAAGGACAATAAGATACAAAGAGACCAAAAACCCAACTGCCATTTCTGAAAAGCCAGGAGCAAAAACAGGTACTGTGCATGTCCCCTACACACAACAGCACCAAAGTGGTGGGCAAACTACCTAAGCCACCCCTCCGGCCTGACCCCTGGACCCACCACTACCTTCACCCCATATAAGGAACCAGCTCCCCCCCAACCCCCCAACCCCACTCAGGGAGCGAGCAGGCAAGCAAGGGAAACTGTTGCTTGTTCTTGCCACCATCTGCTGCAGCAGGGGCCCCAATAAAGCCTTGCCTGAATTTCTTGTCTGGCCTCTGATCAATTTTTATAGATTAAGGGAGCCAAGAACTCTGGTCGGTAACATAGTGGCCCCTGCAGCAGCCTTTGGTCACAAATTGAATGGGAGATGGTGTGTAAATATCCTTCATCCCTTGGCGGAAGGGGGGGAGAGGGCAACTCACACACGTGTTCTATGCTGACTCCCAGAATTGCCAGTAGGATTAAGCCCCAGTTACTTACACAGGAAACTCACTCTATAACACAACCTCCACTGGCTGCCTTCCCTTCCTTGTATACATTCCATTTCCTACTGATGTTTCCTGGGGTTACCTCCCAAATAAACTACACACAAGAATCCTTGTCTCAGAAACTGATTTGGAAAGACACCTTGTAACATGAGTTAAATAAATAAATCTGTAGCATTAGGAGGAGAAAGATAGGGAGAGTTCATGTCTAAGGGCCTTAACTTCCTCTGTGATAATAGGAAACAAAGCCATCTTTGCAGAATAAATTTGCGGAGTGGCTGGAGTTGCATAAGAAGTGTTTTGAGGAACAGATGAGGATACCAACTGGGACCATGTAGGAAGATTGCAGAGCAGCACTGAGAATCTAGCTAAAGTTGGAAACCACACCTGTACAGTCATGTGCTTTTCCTCTACCTACAGCATCCAGCCATCTGGAAGTTGGAGCAGAGAAGCAGATGGTCAAATTGATCAAAAGTGGGGAATGTGTAGGAAAGTTGCAGCATAAGGTCCATGGAGTAAGCTAATTGGGTATGCTCCTGGCAAGAGAGTGACCAAAGTGATATACTATGGCCCATCAAAGACAGAAAAAGGGACAGAGGAAGGAGTAGAGATAAGGTTGTAGAGTATGTGTGATAAGAGAAAAGAAGCAAGAGGGCTGGAGAGACAGAAATGTTTGCTCAGAGATGGGGAAAGCTGTGCACAAAATTTTAGATACAGATCAGTTCTAAGGGATGACAAGGACTGAGACTTGGCTTTGGGAGAGGACCGTCAATTCCCCAGAACTAAACAACCCAACATATGTGGTCCACATATTAAAGCCTGGATTCAGTATAGGTCTGCTTTGGATTTCCCAATTATCATCATGCTTTGGGTTCTCCTTGAGCCTTTAGAGGAAAGGAAGGATGTCATTTTTCCTCTTCATTTGATCTTTCCCCCTCTGTTTTCTCCTAAAAAGTGAGGAGTTGGGATTAGGTGCTGTGACCCATTGCTCTATCAATCTAACCATAGTCAGGAAAATATGGGTAAGCACTTAGAAGTACATAGAAAGGATTCCTGCCCAGAGTGTCAGACAATACAGGCTCTAAGATTCCTTCTGTCTCCAATTGACCTGCAAGGACTCCCCATTCCCCATCAACTAAATGAAAAAAACCCTGAACTCATGGGTCATGTCCTGTTTTATCACCTACACATAGGGAATGCTCAATAAGTTGGGAAGAACAGAAGTTCTTCAAAGCCCCTGGGCTTGTAGAAACCAAGGGCAGCTCACAATCAGAGGGAATCTGAACATACATTTTAAACAGAAGAATGTTCCCTCCAGCTCCCTCATCCACTTCAGCCTATGAAGTCTTGAACTAATCAGAGGATCTAGAGGATGCCTGTCCCTGTGGCTCCTGAAAACAGGCACATCACCAATGCCACAAAGGCACTCCTCTTCCCAACTCGACTATGCAACATTTTGTAACAGTAAATATTGCTAAAAGAACAAAAGTCCCATCGACACCCCCATGGCTGACAAGACCTTGATTTGTGTGTATCAACTCTGGGCCCTTGACTCCCTCTTCATTAATTACACATCAATGACACATTTGCCTGTGTGGCTCTGTGGGCCAATGATTGCATGTTGACAGAGAGCAGAGGAGGCTACATCTTAACGACTTTGGCATGCCTGGCCCTGGGGTGCCCCCGGAGCCTGTGCAGGGGCAATTATAAACATAAACACTGCTTGCCTAGACTGACAGAGAAAATGAAATCTCTGCTCCAAAAGAAGGAAATTGCTGATGATGTATATTCAACATGCTTATGACGAGGGGCTGGGAGAGAAACAGCTGTGTGAGAAAGTAAGTTGCATTATTAATATAACATGATGATGATCATCATCATTTACATGTTTATTATACTTTAAAGTTTAAGGGGTAATTTTAAATCAAATATCTTATTTGATCCTCTCCATTAGGGCAGGAACTATTTTTGTGTTATATACAATGCCTAAGTCAGTGCTAAGCACGAAGCAGAACTTTTATGAATATTTAGTGTTACAAATGAATAAATGAACTAATCCAAGAATGGTGATGTAAGACAGGCATTATAACTGTGTCCATTTCTCAGATGAAGCAACTGAGTTACAGAATGTTTTAGGGACTTGCTCAGAGTCACACAGCTAATAGGAAGCAGGGCCAGAATTCAGTCCTGGACTTTCTGCTTCCCAGACACATGTTCTGTTCACTATATTCACTTATCAGGGAGTTTTGCATGGATGTGGCAATTACAAGTATACATGTCACAAAACCTCAACACCATCAGTGGTGCATGCTCCAGAAGGATGCATACAAAGCTCGGAACTCTACTGACCTCCACGAAGGGGAGAGTTTTGTCCAGTCGCTGGCCCCAGCAGATGGCATAGTGATTTCTTGCTGACTGTGGAATTGTGGGGACCTGGCTCTTCAGGACCACCACTCACAGAGCAGCATTCACCGCCTGAAGCTTTGGGTAGCACCCCAGCAATGGAGTTCCCAAGGCTTTGTTAGATACAGCATGTAGAGACCATGTTACCCCTCTGCTGATTTCTTCCTTAGCCCAGGCTCATCCTTTCCCTCTTACAGTTCTTCCTAGCCCCTGCACTACCATGATGCTCTGGCATCCCCCACCTGCTCTGAACTGCAGGTTTTTGCCCTCCAGCACCCCCAAAACATGGTCAGGGTCCACTTGTCATAACCCCTAAAGCCCATCAAAATGTTGTTGCTAGTGGGGTCAATTTGCCCTTTAGGCTTTAGGGGTGCTTCTAGGATGCATTCCTAAAGATATGGATCCTTAACTAGCTATACATGGCTTGACCCTTTCTGAGACATTCATGTCTACACTGAATGTAAGAGAAATCCCAAAGAAATCTGGATAAAATGGATGTTTTTCCTTTTAGCCCCAGAGAGGCTGAATCCTTGGTTTGGGAGCCAAATGAACACATTCATCACAATCTTCCCAATGGAGGTTGACACTGGATCTTTTAGATACCATTTCACTTACCATATGAATAACTGAGAATGATTGCCGGAGATGTATGGAGAGGAGATTTCATTGGTGGCCTTTAATAAGCTTCTGGCAGTTGAGGGAAGGTGTCTTCCCTTACAGAACTACTCAAGGCTGTCCCTGGCTTATCTAAGCTGTACCTGTTTCTCCTGAGGTCTCCAAATAACTCCTGCACTTCTGATGTTTTGCCATCCCACCATGCATTTCCCTTTTAGTAATAGCACCTAGATTCTACTGGGAAAGCCCTTCCCCATTCACAGTTCATCATGTTTGGATGGAATTTAACCCCCATGTCCTCAGAGCTCCAGGGATAGGTGTGTGACCAGTCAGAATTTTTCACCCTGGGCCAGTGACCACATCAGGGATGGGTATGTGACCCAGGTTGGTCAAATCAGACTCAATCCCTGGACACTTGCTGTAACTATTGAGAAAGAGTAAGTCACTTTCAATTGGTGAAAAATAAGTCTAGAATGCCTAGTGGTCATATTACCTGTGGGAAGAAATAGCCTGGTTGAAAATTAAATCAAAGTAGAATGAAACAGATCCAAAGATGAAGAAACAGAGTCCTAATGGTGAGGGATTCTTTAACTTAATTTTATAATGACAACAGTTGACTCAAGAATGGAATAGGAGCTACACGTATTTCATTATACAGATAACATAATAGAACTGTATTCAACAAACTATATATTCCATAGCTATGCTGTTCAATGCAATAGTTATTAACCATATGTGGCTATTGAGCACTTGAAAGGTGGCTAGTCCAAATCGAGATAAACTGCAAGTGTAAAAGCACACTGAATTTCAAAGTCTTAGTGTGAAAAAAAAATGGATGTAAAATGTCTCATTAATAATTATATGTTGACTACATGTTGAAATGATAATATTTGGGTATATTAGGTTAAATATAATATATTATTAAAATCAGTGTCACCTATTTCTTTTTTTAATGTGGCTAATAGGACATTTAAAATTATTTACATGACTTGTGTTTTATTTCTACAGTGCTATTCTAAGTGGGAATTTTGATATTCATTACAAATAGTTCCCTAAAGGCTCCATAATAGTCTCTAGAAATATTTGCTAAGAGTAGAATGACTATATAATTTATCATTGAAACCAGGACACTTTAAGAATAAAAGAGGATGCTATAAATGATTATGTCAGAACAACAGGTATATTTATATACCAGGACAGTCATGGGCAACCCAAGATAGATAGTTACCAGGCTAAAATTCCTCTTTTCCTAAAATACAGATTCTTCTGATCCTAGCCCCACGCAATTACTATCTTATGTTAGTCTATGGCATATTGCTTTCGGTAATTCTCTATTTCTTCTTATGCAACTGTTTAAATTTTGATTTTCAGATCTTTTATTGAATATGTTATTAAGGATGGTTTGTTTCACATATCTCCTTTAATTATTATTCATTAATTTGACAAAATGAATTAAGTTCCTGTGATGTTCCTGACATTTTATATTCTAAAGATATCTCTCTTTCTACATATGAGTGTTATGTTTCTTACCTTCTTCTATGCATTGTACGCACTCTGTCAATCTTAGGTGATGGGAACTTCCCCAAAGATTTCTAAACTGAAAGCATATGGTCCTTTTGAATAGAAATATGGATACCATGACATTTTCTGGGTAACACGTTAAACATCTCCCTACCAGTGGTATGTTAGCAGTGTCACTCTTTAATATGTCATGGAGGTTCTGCAACATCCTTGTGCATGTTGCTCTTGGTTCACATGAACCTGAAACATTTACAGGGAAGGAAATATCAAGATCAATTTTCCAGCCCCTGATGTGGGATTAGAAAACACTACAATATGGACAGAGGCACCAGCATCCCTGTTGAGTACCCACTTACTTGGAGAAAATGATAGAAGTCCAGAAAAGCTTAAGTATACCTCACAGAGGAGTACAGGAAAGCCTAACTGTAATAATAATAATTTAAAAGGCTCAACAAGGGAAGGATCCACTTTCAAGATCATATAGTTGTTGGCAAGTCTCAATTTTTCATTGGGCTCTTGGACAGAGGATGCAACAGAGAAGAATAAACCTGACTCCGTGTTAGATCTCTTCCTTCAGCTCTAAACTTTGTGCTCTTTTGCCTGTACTTAGTCATGCTGGCTCTGCTCCTTTGTAAAAGAATGTTGCCTATAACCTGAAATATACATAATAGCCTGTTCTCAAGACTCTGCCTCCCAGGCTTGACCTGTAAAGGTATAATATGATAAAAAGTTGCAGAACAGAAATTGTCTTATTGGAGGTTTATAGGAACATTGTGGCCAACATATTTGGACAACTACAAGAACAAATGATTCCAAAGCCAAGAAATCCGCAACAACCAGCTACACCCTCTCCCCTTTCTGATTTAAAAGAAGCCTGAATTCCAACTCAAGTAAGATGGTTCTTTGGTACACTAGTCAGCCACCTTCTTGGTCTGCTAGCTTTCCCAATAAAGTCACTATTCCTTGCCCCAGCACCTCGATTTATTGGCCTGTTGTACAGAAAAAACTACTAGCTTGGACTTGGTAACAAGGACCTCAGTTCCTAGCTGGCAGGTGGCTGGAGGCCACCTCTCATTTCCTTGCCATGTGGACCTCTCTGATACGGACTCTTGCTTCAACAAAGCAAGCAAACCAAAAAAACAATAGCGAGAGTTTGCTAGCAACATGAAATCACAAACTTTTGTAACCTAAGTCACAGAAGTGACATCCCATGACCTTTGCTGTATTCTGTTGTTAGAAGCAAGTCAAAACATGTTGCACGTTACCCCAGCCTGAGAAACACTGCATCCAGCTTTTTGGGAGGGCCAGATGCCCCAGCATTCAGAGGAGCCTACGGATCCTCTCAGGAGTCTGAGAGGTAACCAATTATCATGTGGGTATTTCATAAACTTAATTTCAGTAATAATATACTGAGACAGTAAACTGAAATGTCTTCCATCCCCTGTGAATATCATTGCCTTGTCACTTCCCACCACATTTAATCAGGGGAGGGAGGATCCAGCCTATAATAAAGGTGTCCTTGCCCAGCGCTGAGTTTCAAATTGGGGTTTTTGAATCAGGAGTGAAGTGGTAGTCCTAAAAGGAAGGACAAAATGGCTTTCCAAACTCCAAAAGCTTCCCTCTCCATATCAAGAGCAAAACTTGAGAATAGGGACAGAGTCATGGGTGAAGAGGCATGAGGACAAGCAGCCCAGCTACTCAGCAGAGGGGAGAGCCCCCTTCACTTCTGGGGGAAGGTGGTAGAGAGTTCCAGAAGGACCCACAGAAGTGGAATGTCAGCAGTGTCCTCACCCTATCCTTGCAATTAGAGGCTCCAGGAGTAAAACCCTCCAGATCAGGAGGGAATCTGTGAACACTGAGGATGGTTCCCCCACCTCCTGGACTTAGCAAGGGGGATGTCCTCTTTTGCCTTTGGCAGTTGTTGAGTCCAACGTGGGGTGGGAGAGGAAGAGCAGCAATGGCAGAGGGAGGCATTTGGAGGACAGAGAGGAGGTCCCAGGTGTTCTCAGATGCCCTCAAGGATGCCCAAGGTTGTGACAGGGAACCAGCAGATTGCAGGGTCCTAGAAATTCTTGGTGCTTATGCAACCCATGTTTTGGCCTACTGTTGGTAGATTCAACAATCTCATCAAAAAGCCCACACCCATAGTGTTTGTTAGAACCATTATTGGAGCTAGAAAGGGGAATTTTGAATGTCTCTCTCTGCAGAACCTCATCTAGTGTTTTATAGACTCTTAGCATCTTGTAATAGTGAAGAAAAAGTGAAGGTGTCTGGAGTCCAGTCACATGAAGCACGGGGACACTTCAGGCACATCTCACATGACTGCCAGGGACTACCTCAGGGCCCACCATCTCCACTGTGTTTCTGTCAGCCAGATGTCTTTAGTGGAAAACTCTCCAGACCCCTAAAGCTGATACAGTGTGACAAGGCTGCCACCAGATGTGCCAGACAGCCAGAGGGTTTTGCCTGGGAACCTAGAGATTCCTGCCCAAGTAGTCCCTGGGGATCCCCACAGAATTACCAATATGAATTTCACTAATTGTGCTCACATGCTCCCCGCCCTTTCCATCTCTCTTTTCCCCTTTCCCCCTTTTTTTTAATAAATTAATTTATTTATTATTTTTGGCTGTATTGGGTCTTCGTTGCAGCACATGAGCTTTCTCTAGTTGCAGCGAGCGGGGTCTACCCTTCGTTGCGGTGCGTGGGCTTCTCATTGCGGTGGCTTCTCTCGTTGCAGAGCACAGGCTCTAGGCGCGCGGGCTTCAGTAGTTGTGGCACGCGGGCTTAGTTGCTCCATGGCATGTGAGATCTTCCTGGACCAGGGCTCGAACCCTTGTCCCCTGCATTGGCAGGCAGATTCTTAACCACTGTGCCACCAGGGAAGCCCTCCCCTTTCCCTTTAAGATTGGCTAACCTCCAGAATGAGCCTCATCTTCTTTCCTTCATCTTGGCAAGTGGGACAATGTCCCATGCATCTCAGCTCTTTCTAGAAGCCCCTCTTCTCACCTGGGAGCCCACAGCACTTAGAGCCCAGTAAAATGAGACAAAGAGAAACTAGGGGAGACCCTCACTGTCCTGCACACCATGATCATCATCTGTGGGGTGGGAGACATGCCAGCACAGTGGATCTTTTCACCCATGGCCCCCGAAAGATCTAATCCCAGGTTTACTATTTTCCAGGGTTTTTTTTTTTTCCCACACATCTGGCAGTTGTGCAAGTTCCTAAAGCATATATGCATTGATGCTTGCATGTGTAGTGAGACCTCCAGAGCTCTTCTCTTCCTGTCTACATGGTAAAAACTAGGCGCACATAGAAGGTAGCTGAGTGAATAGACGACTTGTGGGCAAGGAAACTCCTTCACACTGGGGGACTGATGGCCCTGAGGTCCTTTTCTGTACAATGATCCTTGGTGTTACTGCTCCAGGGTCCCTCTCTTAGTAAGGAACAGTCGACTCTGGTGCAGTCTGGCCTGGGAATCAGGATACTTAATTGGCCTCACGATGCTCTTGCCATACCCTGGGAGCAGGAAATGTGACGACACCTATGTTGCTCGAAAGTTTCATGGGCTACACTTCCTTCGATATGACTACCTCTTTTCAGTCCCCTCACAGGTCAGCTACCTGCTGTAAACAGCACCACCCATGATCCAGAAGAAATCATTAGCACCTTTATCAAAAGTGGTAAATTGGGGGGAGCTTTTGATATTTCTTTCTGGGCAGACCCCATTTGCATCTTGTAGATTCTTATCAGTTTGCAATAAATAGCACTTGCCAGGTGAGCCCTGTTGAAAGTCCCTAAATGTATTCTGTCACCCTCAACATCTCAGCATGTAATGTATCACTTACATCTATGCGTGGGCTCTCCATGGCCTGGTAGCTGCACATCCAATTTAGATAAGCCACAGGAAAACAATTTCCTTACCAAATGGGGGGAAATGAAAGATACCATCTCCAAACAACTAACACAAAATGAATCTATAAAAGTGTGGTAAGATAAAAGGGAAGTTATCCTTACCAGGTAGAGAGCATGGACATGTTTTATGGACCTGATTACCAGAAATGCTAAACAGTGAAGAATCTCATACAAAAGGCTTCCTCTACTCCCTGGCCAGAAGGAAGGGCTCTGTAATAAAAGGAATCTTTGTGCTATGGATAGAAAGAGGGAAACTAACCCCTACATTTTAGGTCCATTATCTTATAGTAATTTCCTCTTTACTCTCATGGTTACTGAACACAAGTTCGTGTGCCCGACGCACAGTGAGGCCAAACAAACCAAAATGTCAGAGTTTGGAACAGAGAAAGGTTTATTGCAGGGCCATGCAAGGAGAACAGGTGGCTTGTGCCCCCCAAAATTCCAAACTCCCCAAAGGTTTTCAGCAAAGCATTTTTAGAGGCAAGGTGAGGGTGGGGCGTAGCTAGTTGTGGCAAACTTATTAGTGTGGGAATCCTTTGTTCTCGCAGCTGTCCATGTAGGTCAGGTCATGACGTTCCTGTAAACTTCCAACAAGACAAATGTTATTCTCTGTTTTGCAACTTTTTAGCTCTATATGAATGGGAAAGTGTTATACTCTTAAAAGTCAGAGCCTTGAGATTGGGCTATCCTGTATATTTCAGGCTATAGGCAACATTCTTAACTCCAAGCAAAGGCAATAAGATACAAAGGTTAAAGTAAAAGAAACAGATATAATATGGAGTCACATTTGTTCTTCCCTATTACATCATCTATCTTCACTTCGAACATCTCAGACCCAAACAAAACCCATCATAAGTCCCAAGTTTCCACAAATGACTCATAGGAGTGTTCCTCCTCTAAGACGAACAAGGAGATGGGAGCAGTTCACGTGTGATGCCACCACCCCTCTTCCACTAAAGGGTTCAGGGCACCACTCTCTAAGATAGGCCATCTCTGTATGAACATGCAATTGTAAATTTTAGTCACTTGTCCATTTTCTTCTTGACCATTTTGTTAAAATTATACTAAAATAGTAACAACAAATGCAGCAAAATATTCTACCTATAAATGAAAAGAGATTTTTGTTTATAACCCTGAAGTTGAAAGTTTAGCAATAGAGGCCCAAGTTGGTGTTATAGGCACAGTGGACAGATGTAGAAAGCAAGAGAGATAGGAAGACAGTGGTCATAACTGCAGAGACCATGAAGCAGAATCCAGCTCCTCTTCTTAGGGGTTAATATATGCTTTCTCCATCTCTCCTGGGACTGGTTGTCCAGAAGTAGAGAACTAGGGAAAGCCTCAAGGATTTTGGCTGGAAAAGCATGAGCCAAGTCAGACTCAGTTATAATGCAGGTCAGTATTGCACAGGGAAAGAAAATAACACATATACATAGAGATGCCATCATATTTTGGGGGGTGGATTGGGGTGAAAACAAGAGGTATTAATGCTGCAGTGGGATAAGCTGTTACCTGAGGCTGGAAAAGCCAAGTGAACTTTCAAATAGGGACCCTCCCTCCCCAAATAGACATTAGTACTGATTGGTCTCACAATCTGCCTCACATCAGCTTGCTGGCAGCAGACACTGTAACATGCTTTATCTCTCTTGTCCTGAACATTTCCCTACTCAACATAGTGTGAAGGGTGAAGAAATTATTTTATCATACAAATGGCCTGGACTCCATGAAAGCTTTGTAATTGCCGAGTCCTGTGACCTGGGATGTGGGACTTAACCTCTGGGCCTCCGTTTTCTCAGCTACAAAATGGGGATGATTACAGCTGCTTTTTCGTGTTATTGAAACAATAAAATGGAAAGTATTTGCAGCCCAGTGTGTTGCCTCTCATGAGCAATCAATAAACTTAGTTCCTTTTCTCCTTCTCTGACTCATCAAGACTAAGCCCAGCTCTGTGTCACCTGGAAGCTAAGTAGCTCAGTTCTCTAATTCAAAGAGAACTTCTTTTCCAAAGGACAACTGATGGAGAAAGCACTGAGCCAGGAGCCACGCAAACAGGAGGCTAAGCCTCTGGTTTGCAAACATTTTTTAAGCAGCTTAACTCTTTCTTAAAAGAAATCTTACATAAAATGCGTGCAGATCTAAGTTGAAACCTGGCTATTTGCCTTTCTACTCATTTGCACCCAGCCCCACCAAGAAAATCCCTCAGCAGAGTCCAAAAAGTGTGGACTTGACGGTTTTCACTTGCCCTTTTAATCTATGAACACCATTCGCCCATTTTGTATGTGTTTTAGTTTTTTTAAAAAAATATTTATCTTTCTCTAATAACTATAATTTGTTATAAATTTATTTATTTATTTATTTATTTATTTATTTATTTTTGGCTGCGTCGGGTCTTTGTTTTTGCGCACAGGCTTTTTCTAGCTGTGGTGAGCGGGAGCTACTCTTTGTTGCAGTGTGTGAGCTTCTCATTGCAGTGGGTTCTCTTGTTGCAGAACATGGGCTCTAGGCATGCGGGCTTCAGTAGTTGCAGCACGTGGGCTCAGTAGTTGTGGTGCACGGGCTTAGTTGCTTAGGTGCACCAGGGATCGAACCCGTGTCCCTGCACTGGCAGGCGATTCTTAACCACCGCACCACCAGGGAAGTCCCTCTAATAACTATAATTTAAATAAAACTTTAACACTCAAATAAAGCTCAAAAACACTACAATGTCTGGAATTCTACTATTAGAAATTTGAATCTTGAAGGCTCTTTAGTTTTCTAAGAGTCATCTATAAATCGCAAACTCCCTAAAAGGATTGGTACTATTTCTGTTTTAATCACAGGGATTTTGACCAGTCTGTGAAGACAAAGCCCAGACTGCCCAAATGAGAGATGCTCAAGATAGAAGAAGAAGGAGCCAAGAGTAGCAGAAAGATAGAAGTGGAAGAAAGACTCCCTCAGCCTCTGAATAAGCCCCATCATCTAACTCTCAGAATTTTCCATTATCCTGTAAAGAAAACCAATTTCTTTTGACATATAAAACGAAGCCTGCTCCAAAACTCACATTTATTATTATTATTTAAGGCAAAAGATGAGTTTTAGGTGTTATTTCAAAACTAAAGATGTTATTTATTGTCTTCTTTCTGTCAGAGTAAATTTCTAAGCACCATTTATTGTTCTGTAATTTTGTTACTTATGAAATATATGTCTTGAGCATATAAACTAAGACAAGTGATAAGTAACTCAGAATAGGAATGTTCCATAGACGAATTTGTGGCAGGCCTATAAAACTGAGGAAGCATCATCTCTCTTTTCCCTGCCATGTGGAATCTAGGGAAAAGACCCATGAAGACAAGAGTGGACATGTAACACAGAGTAATTTCTTAGTCACTCCATGTAAAGATGCATAATTATTTTCCCCAAAGCTTCCACTTTTTACTCCCTCTTGATAAAGGTCTTTCCTAGTTATTATGCTGTGTGGGTTCTTCAGATAATAAGTGGAGTAAAAGCTGTGCCCCATCATCTCCCTGCAAGAAATTTTGACTAAGTATCCCAAAACTTGGATTGCAAAATGTTACAGTCAGTTCTGCTCTAACAGGACCTATGTGTGCCTAAAAATCACCATGCTATGCAATTTTGTGCAATAAAAATTGTAAGACTCCTGGCAAAAATGGGGTTGGGGACACAACATTCAAAACCTTTATCAGTGACACAAAACCAGAAGCTAGGAAACAAATAAAAATGATAGTCCAGTTTGACACATCTAACATGGTTAAGAAAAACATAAATAAACAATAAATATGGGTCTTTACCTTGAGAAAGACCTGAAGTTTGCCAGGGTACATGGGTGTTGGAAGAGTTGCAGATGTGAGTTATTGTGAAGTGGTAGAGGAGGGTTATCTCACATCAGAAGGTTGAAGGGCCCAATGAGGAGGGATGTGGCTCACAGCACAGGCTGCACTGAGGGAGCTGGTAAGTGTGTGCGTACTTTCTGTGCCTTCTTCCATGTCACCATGAAGCAGTGTGCAGTTTCTGCATTCACCTTGTGTTTGTGGTGGACAAAATTGTGCACAAGCAAACACTCAACTCACATTGTGCTCAAATCATGCTCTAATATTTCAATCATGTTGGAACAAATTTGTATTCTCAAAACAAGCATTATAACAGAACTGACTTCTTATCTCTCATTGTCACCCTCCATTCCACTTGTAGAATAAGTTATCCTAAACACAAATCTCATATTTTGTTTAATATGTCTCCAAAAAAAAAATCAAACAAACAAAAAAAAACAGGCAAACTAGAAGAATGTATACTTTCTGAAGCATAATTGCACCTGACATTGAAGAAAAGTAAAGTTTGGAATGATGGCTAAAGGTAGGCAAGCAGGGGAGTGTATGAACCAAAGACTAATCCAGACTTAGGACCAAGCTCTGTATCTCAGGAAAAGAGTCTTGTTTCTGATGGGGTCAAGGCATCAAGGGACATGCAGCAGGGAGCATCACCTGCTGCCCTGATGTTAAATTGAAGAGTTTAGGGACATGTCCCAGATATCCCTATCTGCCTTTTTTGAACTTGTTAGAATACCATCCATGAAGTCACCTAAACCTTCCTTTGAAGCCTCTAGTTATCTTCAGGAACACCGTCATACAAGAGCTAGGAAAGAGCCAGGAACACAGTAACTGGGGCATTTGCTCACCATGTATTTAGTTGAGCGATCACCAGGTACAATGCCTAAGTAGGAAAAGAAGACTGAAACCCCATTCTTAAGAATCTAGCAACCTCACCGCAATCCTCTCTGGAGCTTACAGCTACCTTAAATTACAGAGCTTCTGTACCCTGTATTGACAGCTTCTTCTTCCCTAACGTGTTTCTCAACTAATGGTACTCCGAGTCATGCGATTCTTTATCATGCAAGACTGTCCTGGGCATCACAGGACAATTAGCATCCCTACCTAACACTTGCCAAATGCCACTTGTGCACTCCAGTCACTCTGAATGTCCAAAATGCCCCCCTCATGCGGGAGGGCGTGTGGAGAAAAGGGAACCCGCCTACACTATTGGTGGGAAGGTAAATTGATGCACCCGGTATGCAAATCAGTACAGAGGTTCCTCAAAAAAATAAAAATAGAGTTGCCATATGATCCAGCAATCCCACTCCTGGGCATATATCCAAACAAAACTATAATTCGAAAAGATACATGCACCCCTATGTTCATAGCAGCACTGTTTACAATAGCCAAGACATGGAAACCACCTAAATGTCCATCAACAGATGAATGGATAAAGAAGGTGTGGTACGTATATACAATCAAATATTACTCAGTCTTAAAAAAGAATGAAATAATGCCATTTGCAACAACATGGATGGACCTAGAGATTACCATACTAAGTGAAGTAAGTCAGAAAGAGAAAGACAAATACCACATGATATCACCTATACATGGAATCTAAAATATGACACAAATGAACCTATCTATGAAACAGAAACAGAGTCACAGATATAGAGAACAGACTTGTGATTGCCAAGGGGAAGGGGCTGGGGGAGGGATGGATTGGGAGTTTGGGATTAGCAGATGCAAACTATTATATATAGGATGGGTAAACAATAAGGTTTTACTGTATAGCACAAAAAACTAGATTAAATATTCTGTGATAAACCATAATGGAAAAGAATATGAAAATATATATATATATGAAACAGAATAACTTTGCTATACAGCAGAAATCAATACAACATTGTAAATCAACTATACTTCAATAAAATTTTTTTTAAAAATGCCCCCTTCACATGTTCAGACACATCTGGTAGGGGGCAAAGCCTCCAAATGCCCCTAACTCAACTTCATACTTCCTTCTCCCTGAAGACTCAGGCCTGCCCACTTCCTGAGACAAGTACTCAAGCTGTTTCCATTCATTTACCAAGAAGAAAACACAGCTGCCTGGGTTCAGCAGGAGAAGACACAACAGCAGGGAAGAGGAGAAAAACAGGAGAACCTTCAGAACTCCTCACCTATTTCCTCACTTTTATTACCCATAAAACTTTAATATCATTTAATCCTCAGAAAAATTCAATAAAATTGGCTTTGTTAAGGAAACTTAGACACATGTTCTTGATCGGGCTTGAGGTTAGAATTCAGTTGTCCTAATTTTTAT
This sequence comes from Balaenoptera acutorostrata, assembly GCF_949987535.1. Classification (NCBI taxonomy): domain Eukaryota; kingdom Metazoa; phylum Chordata; class Mammalia; order Artiodactyla; family Balaenopteridae; genus Balaenoptera; species Balaenoptera acutorostrata. Next base: position 16,641,262 of record NC_080075.1, on the reverse strand, counting down.
TCCTCTGTTCATTTCACTACTGCTCATTGCTGTTACCTAGGATTGGGAAAAGAGCCTGAAATCTCTTTTACTAGCAGCTGGCTTCCCTGTTCCAAGTTCAATGGTAGTTTGAGTTTGTCATGGATGCTGTTCACAAAATATTTCCAGCTCTCTACCTTTGGAGGCACAAGGTGGTATTAGACTTCCAACCCATCTTTGATTCTTTGAGGCTGCATGACTAGTCCTGGCCAATTAGCTGTGAGAATTTAAAGGCCAGTTCAAGAAACTCACTCTCTTTTCCCTCTGACGTAACAACTCCCGGCATTCAAAATTGTGTGTGTCCAAAAGGAAGGAAGTGTTGGACAGAAGAAACCACTGACCTGAAGTAGACAAAGAGCTTAAGCAAGAAAAGTCATTTGCTGTAATAAACAACTAAGATTTGAGAGTTGTCACTGTAGGTTGGTGTGTCCTATCCTGACTCATATCAAGTTACCTCATTTACCCATATCTGCCCATGAGTTAGTTCTCAGATATTTGGATGGAATAAAAGAACTCCTAAGATCTAACCCTACATCACACATACACACACACATAGCATGGGGCCCCAATTCCTTGGCAACAAGTGCCTCCTCTGTCATCCTCCCCCTGATTTTTAAATTTGGGTCATTTCACTTCTCACACTCCTTTCTCACCCCTTTTGAAGCATCAGTCGTAATATAGAGTGGAATCAGCTCCAAGATATTCAGTTATTTCTCTTTTGGTTTCCCCCTTCCCTGTTCGACTGCAAGCTCTGTGAGAATAGGTAATGTGCCTCATTCAACTCTGTCGACCATAGAACCTGGCCCTGAGGAAACAGTACACAAACATTTGTTAAATAACTGACCTTCATAATCTAGTGCCAACAATAAAAGGAGGAGAAAAATTATCCAGAAAAATTCACTTTTCCTCCAACAATGCTGAGAAGAATAAGAAATGAGGAGACACCCAGGTAGAAGGGAATATTTATGGAAATATAATGCATGCAAAAAACTTTGGAAAGTTAGAGGAGAGTATAAACATATAATCAATTACTACCACAATATAGAAGGTTTTTTTTCCTTTATCACCAGGAAAACTTTTCATTAGTTACATCGTGCCCCATAAGTTATACTTTATCAGCTATCAAATAAAAGACTTTTTATCTCTTTCTGGGTCTATGGTCAACAAAAATTCAGCTCCTGGTTTATATATGATGAATACCAGGATGACTCCAGAGGGAACCCGCTCAATAATCCTATAGCTCATTTCACTCTCATCCTACTCAGCGATCCCAGACATCCATTGCTGACAAAGTGAAATATGATATTGATCTAGCACTGCATTGTTCAGTCTCTCTGAATCTTTGGGGGTCATTGGCTGGCTGATAGATTAACACAAGTGTGATAATCACTTTCGAAGTAAACTGTCAAGTACGTGTACCACGCTACATGCTATACTGAGAACCCAGGGAAATTGGTTTCTCCCTAGGAGGGTGCTGTCATAGAATCACATTTAATAAAACTCAAACAAATGCTGGAGAAGCAGAGGTTATTACCAAAGCATGCTACTACTTACGTCCTCTGGGATGGAGATCATCTTATCCCAGCCTCTCAACTTTGGAGACCTTGGTTCTCTCAGTTTTCGGGGGACATTCTGAACCATAACAAGAGCTTAACCTGAGACTAAAATAATAATAATAGTAGTGCAAAGGGAACATTATGCCAGGCACAATAGTACATAATTGTACATGCATCCCTTGGAAAGGTGACACAGTGGTTGAGAATACAGACTCTAGAGCTCTTGCCAGACTTCAAATCACAGCTTTCTATTTATTAGTTGAGTAAGTTATTTAACCTCCCTGTGCCTACTTAGAGAGAGAGAGAAGGAGACGGACATAGATAAAGATACCTATAGTGTGTGTATGTGTATCTATGTATTTATATATGTTTACAGATGCCCAATGAGATTAGTATGACCAGCACATCCATTTCACAAAACAGAACCTGAGAGTCAGTGAGGTAACAGGAATGAGTTTACAGTAAAAGCAGCAATCAAATCCAGAATTTTTTAAAGCTAAGGAACATATTCTTAAATAGTAGGCATGCTGTCAACAGATAATTATTAGTCAACAAATATTTATTGGGCACCTACTCTGTGCCAGGCACCCTGCTAGGCACTGAGCCATAGGGCTCTGTCACTCACAGCCAAAGCTGGGCAAAATGATGGAAGAAATTCATAGCCAAAATGTGTTTTTTGTATTCTTTCAATGATGCTTTAACCACTAAAGCTATATCCTTATATCCTCCACCCTCACTCTTATAACTCATTCAAGTAGATTCTCCCTGGGCAGCATCCTAGAAACCTTTCCATATTCTCAGACCTATTGTCCTGATTCCTATTTCTGAGAGCCCTCCCCTTTGTTAAGTGACAGCAAGCTACCCTGGCTAAATCAGATGACAACTAGTTCTCCTCATGAAGAAAACATTAGGAATCTGTTAGAGTCCCAAAGGCAAGTTCAAACTAAGACTTTATGGTGATGGTGGAATAGATTTCTAAATTGGATTACAGGTTGGACTCTTTCAAATCTAAGATAATACAATTCAATATGCTAAGATCATATTCTTGAAACTGACTCTAATGGTGGGATTTCTTGTACTGTAGTCACATTAGAAGGAGAAGCCATTGGATAGAATTGAACTTTAGGGATTACGTATTTTCAGTGTCACTTTATCAACCATGACAGATGGCAAGCCTACTCAGTATCCCTCATGGTGGCCCATTTGAACTTGACAACATCAAATGCTTAGGGTTGCTACATGTTATTCTTGTAACAGAGGAGGGGAATCTCTCTGTGATGGATATGATCCCACTTCCAACTCCTAAATAGTAAAATCAGGAAATCACTGTGATGAGTTGAAGACAGAAATGCAGTTCACAAAGTCAAGTGCAGCCAGTTTTAATTAAGTAACCTCACCCTTTTCCTCCAAATAGTCTAATTGTCCAATCCTCATCCAGGTTAGATAATGCACTGTGGTTTTCAAATTGATGTCCTAGTCCCTCTAAGCATGCTTGAATCTCTTTCTTTCTCTTCATAGGCAAATTATTAGAAAAAAACACAGGCTTACTGTAAGTCTTCCTTCCTTGCCTCTCTTTCATCCTTTGCTCGTCAACTGATGGCAAGATCTGTCTCCCCCTCTCACTTTAAGGCCATTGAGAGTGTCTGATATGTAGTTTTAGACTGCTGCTCTGCTATCCTATGTAAACTGTACTTGCATCCCCTCTTTGAGCTTTTTCCAAAACCCAGCCTTTTTGTTTATGACTCCAATGCTAAACCTATCATTGTCAGGCCAGAGATACTGTTCCTCAAGTTTCTATCATAGAGTTTGACTATAAATAAAAGCAGGAAAATAGAACATTAGTTTCAGAGGGAGGGTGATGTGAAGACTATAGTTTTTTTAAAAAAAGAGATGTAAGTTATTTTAGCATCTTTGATACTGGAAATGATCCAATAGAAAATGAGAAAATTAATCATGTAGAGCGAGGGGTATTTGCAGGAGCAAATTCTTCACAAAGAGAAGAATTCACAAAAAGCAGTCAGTTAAGGGGGGAAATTTAATCTTTCCCCAGAAAAATGGAAGATCTTAACCTGGCAGCTTCTGATATCCTGAATGATCTTCTAAGAATTAATTTTCACCAAAAAAAATTCTTTCACTGTTATGATAGTTTCTTCAGTGTGTCTGTACACAAAACCATTCAACCAACTCACCGGTCAAGTGTTTATAAAATGATTGCTTTCAAATTGAGAAGGGTAAAAGTCCCTCAAGATCCCCAAACACTGACTCACAACAAAACAGAGTGAGGCAAAGCCTCTGAAGTCTCAAGTTTATTGCAGTTGTCTGTGAATCCAGAGGCAAATTTTACCAGCATCCCTCCTGTTCCTAGGAAATCAGATCAATGGTTCTTATCTTTTGCCTCTGTCATAACCACAAGTGTATATTTTCAAACATTTACATTTTTGTGCTCTACCCCAGTCTTGATAAATCAGTATCTCCTGGGGAGAATGGACACAGAAGGGCAAGATGCAGGGGTATGCTTTATTTATTTATTTTTTTGCAAACTCTTCCAGCTATTCTTAGGTGCACTGAAACTCAAATCCTGAATAGAGGAGCACCTGTAGTGGTCTTTATATTCATTTTTTTTCCATTCTTGTTTTTCATAAGCCCTTGTTATATATCTACTGTGTGCCAGGCTCTGTGTTCGGTTTCAATACATACAAGTTCAATATACAAGTTTAAAAACTTGATGGTCCTGGGGTTTCCCTGGTGGTGCAGTGGTTAAGAATCCACCTGCCAATGCAGGGGACACGGGTTCGAGCCCTAGTCCAGGAAAATCCCACATGCCACAGAGCAACTAAGCTCATGTGCCACAACTACTGAGCCCACGAGCCACAACTACTGAGCCTGTGCACCACAACTACTGAACTCCGTGCACCTAGAGCTTGTGCTCTGCACCAAGAGAAGCCACTGCAATGAGAAGCCTGCGTGCCTCAATGAAGAATAGCCCCTGCCCGCTGCAGTTAGAGAAAGCCTGCATGAAACAATGAAGACCCAGCACAGCCAAAAAAATAAAATAAATAAGTTTTTAAAAAGACCAGTAGGATATTAGAAATGAAAAAAAAAATATTAACAATAGATTATTTATAAAAAAGAAAACAAACTAGATGGTCCCTGCCCTCAAGGAGTTCATAATATAAAGGTAGAAAACTGGGAGTTAACCAAGGGCAACTCAACACTGTGAAGTCTTGTGGCCAAGATGGTCCAGATATGCTGAGGAGTGACATCCAAACCCAGCTCAGGGTGGGGCGGGGCATAAGATACCCACAAAGGCCAGGCATATTATTGAGATGAGTTCTAAAAGATGAAAAAGAACCAACTAAGAAATGCCATGAAGAAATACAAATAGAAATATTTCTAGTTCTTAAGTAAAAAGATTTTATTTGTGGGAATTCCCTGGTGGTCCAGTGGTTAGAACTCCATGCTACAACTGCTGGGGGCTGGGGTTCAATCCCTGGTCAGGGAACTAAGATCTCGTAAGATGAAGGGCACAGCCAAAAAAAAAAAAATTATTTGAAATTCTTCGTTTAATTGAGCAATGTATATGTGAGTTCAAATCTTCACATTGTTTTTAGCCACAAAGCTGCTTTGATATCCCGTCCCCAGTCCAGAAGGAATAGCTGAGGGCCTAATCCATTCTAACTGATGGGAGACATTAAAGGACTGTAAGACAGATTCCTTGTCCTCAGACATAAGAAGGATGGCTTTGGAGAAGAGGAGAAATTTCAGCTCCACCTTGAAGAGGAGAAAAGAACTTTTAGTTGGAGTAGAAAGAGCAAGATTAGGTGGGGGAAGTTCAGGAAAAGCAAAATTTACATCTCAAGTGGAAACATCCTACTCTGTCTATGGAGATAAGATGTAAATTAATACAGAAAAGAAGTTTCTCTTGAAATGTTGAAAGCTCAGAGGTGACAATGAAGACAAATTCCTCTATAACTGCCCCTGCACCCATCAACAAATCCCAAAGGGTCCTGGCTGTCCTGGCTGTTGGGGCTGAGTTTCCCAGTGGAACTGCCCCTGCATTACACATCTCCAAGTTCAACTTGATTTTTCTAGGACAGACTCAGCTTTGCGGTAAATCAGTGAAAACTACTTATAATAAACTGTATTACAAAGGAGGTAAGCTATTTGAACAGGTCAGAGTTGGCTAACTGTAGAAACAAAACTTTGTTAATGTAGTTGCAAACAATTCCTCTCTAAAAAAAAAATTTTTATAATAGAAAACTGGCTTTAAAGGTTAATGGGGGTGAAGCCCCGCTGTCTTCTGCATCATTTAGACCACTTTTGAATTCCACAGGTTGGTCACTAATAAAACCAAAATACATGACAGATAGTTAAAGGTACCTTCAGGAAACAGATGGCACATTCAAAAGAGGTGACTGAGGGGAGTATAAAGAAGGTTAGGATGAAGGAAACCAACAAGGGAGGTGAATTACCCCCAAGGCTGCACCCCTAGATCTGAAGGGAGAGGGAGGGAGGGGAGGGGTTACCAGAACCCTGTAAGTCCTGTAGCTGTGCCATGCCATGGCATGGAGGGAGCCAGGGGAATAAATGCCAGGACCACTCCTAGCTCCCTGCCCCTGAGCTCCAGCCAGCACCTTGCACTGGCCAAGTCAGAAACCAAATAGGAAAAAAACTCCACTAACACCAGCCATATATGTCAGTTCCTGGGGGGGCAAAGCATACTGGAAAAGACAGAGGGTGAATTTTTTTTCATATTATTTTCCATTATAGGCTATTACAAGATATTGAGTATGGTTCCCTGTGCTATACAGTAAATCCTGTTGCTTATCTATCTTATGTATCATAGTTTGTATCTGCTAATCCCATACTCCTAACTTATCCCTCTCCTCCTCCCTTTCCCCTTTAGTAACCACAAGTTTGTTTTCTATTTCTGTGAATCTGTTTCTGTTTGGTAAATAGAGTCATTTGTATTATTTTTTAGATTTCACATATATATATATATCATATAATATTTGTCTTTCTCTATCTGACTTACTTCACTTAGTATGATAATCTATAGGTCCATCCATATTGTTGCAAATGAAAATATTTCATTTTTTTATTGCTGAGTAATATTTCATTTTATATATGTGTGTGTGTATATGTATGTATGTATGTGTATATATATATATATATATATATATATATATATATAAACATCTTCTTAAACCAATCATCTGTTGATAGCCTCTGGGTTGTTTCCATGTCTTGGTTACTGTAAATAGTGCTTCTATGAACATTGTGGTGCATGTATCTTTTTGAATTATGGTTTTTCTGAATATATGCCCAGGAGTGGGATTGCAGGATCATATGGTAGCTCTATTTTCAGTTTTTTAAGGAACCTCCATAGTGTTCTCCATAGTGGCTGTACCAATTTACATTCCCACTAACAGTGTGGGAGGGTTCCCTTTTCTCCACACCGTAGAGGGTGAATTTGAGGAGCCAAGAGAGAGTATCTGTGAAGGATCAAAACTTGACTATTGGCTAGACATGAAAGTTGTCTTTCAGTATTTGAAATCTACGTAGTTTCATCCCAAATTTATTCACACATAAACTTCTAAATTGTCCCTTTTTTGACCAACTTCTATGATCTCACCCAGACTTCCAACAGCTGGCAGTATCTTGGTTAAAAATCTTCCAGTAGAAGCTTCCACAGCCTACACAAAGAGATTTCACCTCCTTATCGATAATGACCCCACATACCATGACTCCATCTACATTTCCAATTTTGTTTCCCACTACTTCTCTGCACATACTGAGAGTAGGTACAATGGATTTTTCACTGTTCCCTAAGGAATGGCTTTACTCACAGTGTTCTCTTATCATTCAAAATCCAATTCCACATTTAAGACTCAGTCCAAATTCTACCTTGTCCATGAAGTCTGCCCTAATTGTTTAAGCTGGTGGTAATCTCTCCCTCCTTTTCACATAGCCCTGTGGTTTAATATCTCTTGTTTACCTTAAAAACAAGTATTTATCTTAACACCATACTTGATTCTAAGCTGTTTGAAGGTATAACAAGTGTCCCTCACCCTCGTATCTCTGTCCCTGGTCTGATGTCTTCTACATCATAGACACCATGAAGGCCTCCCTGGACTGCAATCATATTCATTAATTACAGATTTGAAAGAGCTTCTTTAGCTTTCTCCAAGAGCAACAAAAAAAAATAATCAAAAGATTTATAGTTGTAGAGAGTAATATGTTGGCTAAACATAAGATTTTTTAATAACTAACCATTGAAACTCTACTTAATATTCTGTAATAACCTATATGGGAAAACAATCTGGAAAAGAATGGATACATGTATATGTATAACTGAATCACTTTGCTGTACCCCTGAAACTAACACAACATTGTAAATCAACTATACTCCAATATAAAATAAAAATTAAGTTAAATTAAAAAACTAACTATTGGATGGTTTTACCCTCAGCTCCTGCTTAATGGGAATATGATTTCAGATCATATATTTACAGAGTAAAATTAGGCCATACCACAACTAAATTTAGCTAACTGGTAGCATTAGATATCATGGGAATTGTTGTATAACCCAGAAAGTCCTATTAACTTTACTTTAGGAATATATATATATAAAACCAAGCAGGACCCTATTCCCTTCCCCATATCCTCTGCTGTAGCTCCTCTCTGAAGTACCTACATAATAGTATCTGATGCACACTTCCTGAGTTGTTTTACGTATGCTAAAACCACCACCAAAAGGAAGAAATTAACTACTTGATGGTCATGAGTCCCCAGACCTATATGTGCCTAAGGATTGATAATATTAACTGCTCTGTTACCTCAGCATCAACCAATCAGAGAATTGTTCATGAGTTGATCTCATACCCTGTGACCCCTCTCCCTCACTTGGCTTTTAAAAATGCTTTGCTGAAATCCTTCAGGGTGTTCCAGATATTTTGAGCACAAGCCACCTGTTCTTCTTGCTTGGCCCTGCAATAAACATTTCTCTCCTCCAAACTCTGACATTTCAATTTGTTTGGTTTCACTGTGCATCAGTAACAGATATAATGGGAATGAGTTCAAGGAACATACCAAGTTTGCTTAACCAATATTCCTTTGCTGGGAAAATTCTCTCTCTCTCTCTCTTTCCCCCCCCCCCCCACACTGTGGCAAGCTGCTGGGAAAATTCTTAATCAGAAAAGGGGGCAAGAGACCTTCACAGAACCAGGACCCATCTCCAAGTGCCAGAATTTATTATTAGGCTCTGTCCCACTAGATCATCTGTGATTCTTGGTAGGCAAGTGTTATATTGAAGTCTTTTCACTTACAATGACTAAAGGAAATTTTTTTTGTAAGATTTAATAAGCATAACAGCTTCTTTAATGGCTTTTTATATGTGCTCAGGCAGCTCAGATACTGCCATCACAGCATAAAACTCCAGGCTCTTTTGAATATATTTCATGCTTCTTTTTAATGACCTTATTAGACAAATCAGATTTTTGGCAAACAAGACTAAAAAAAAATTATCTTACAGTGATTTGTGGCTTTCAGTGATCAGACAATACAGAATACATGCTTTTAGAATTGCCAACCTATTACAATAATGAGAGAAAAGGTGCAGACAGAACAAGAGCAAGATATTTACCTTACCCTTGAGGAGTTTATAATCTAGGTGTAGAGATGATATGAACCCAGAATATATAACAGTGATTGACACATAACAGCTCATAACCAAGAAGCACTATGACATAGGAGGGTGGGAGGATAAAGGCTTACAGTTAGAAGAGTAAGGTAGAGTCCCAGTTTTGCTTCTTGCTTGCTGTACATCTTCAGAACAGTTACCTAATCTCTCTGAGCTACTGAGTCCTCTTCTGGAATAATACTTGCCTTACAGAGCTTTTTTTTTTTTTTTTAATTAATTAATTAATTAATTTATGGCTGTGTTGGGTCTTCGTTTCTGTGCGAGGGCTTTCTCTAGTTGTGGCGAGTGGGGGCCGCTCTTCATTGCGGTGCGCAGGCCTCTCACTATCGCGGCCTCTCTTGTTGCGGAGCACAGGCTCCAGACGCGCAGGCTCAGTAGTTGTGGCTCACGGGCCTAGTTGCTCCGTGGCATGTGGGATCTTCCCAGACCAGGGCTCGAACCCGCGTACCCTGCATTGGCAGGCAGATTCTCAACCACTGCGCCACCAGGGAAGCCCTACAGAGCCATTTTGAGGATTTAATAGAGAGGTAATGTGTGTGAAAGAAAACTTGATAAACTGTAAACCTCTGTACATACAAATCCATTCACTTCACAGACATTTATTGGAAGCTCACTATATGCCAAATACCATCCCTGGCACTACAGAGATCTGAAGATTTAAAAGATATAGTCCTTTCCCTCGGAGAGGTCAGTGAAGCCAAGGCTTCCTTTGGAGGAAGAACTGGGAACCATGAGAACTGGGGTAATGAGAGGAATCAAGAAAGGAGAGTGAGACCTGAAACTTCTAGGTCTTGTAGGATATGTGCAGTATAGAGAGTTATCAATGAAAAAAATGTTGCCTGCCTGTCATATCGGTAAACAAAGGATGTTACAGCCATCAAGCCATCACATTACAGCCAGCCCAACGGTGAGCCCTAAGGGAAATTAGAATAGAAACAGGATGCCCACTATCAAGCCATCAACCACTGCAGCCACCTCACATTGGTACATCCTGAGGAGACTCAGGATGAGAAAGCACAGGATACTGGCTCTAGATAGCTGAGGTGCATATCAAAGGAATGATTTCAATGAGCCCAGACTCTTGCATATTCCCATACATAGACAAGCACTGAATTCCTTAAGATATGTGGTTTTCTTTAATTAACAATAATCTTTTGATGTCCTGACTACCTGGTCTTTGTTGCAAAAACCCCTCTATATCCTGGCTCCCCTCTTACCTCTTCAGAGCAGTCCCTCAGAGGTATCTAAGAGGCTGCGTCCTGGGCTTAAGTCCTCAGTTCCGTCTGCCAAATAAAACATAACTCTCAACTTTTAGGTTGTGCAATTTTTTTTCTATCGACAGAGTTTGGAAGAAAGAAGGGGTTTTTCAGGCAATGAGGGTGTGTCTCCTAGAGATGGGCAAGTCTGGCATTTCTTGAGTGCAGATCATGCCTAGAAGAAAGAAAATAAACTATGTGTCTACTTCAAGACCAGGGTTATTGAACTCAGCCAATGCGAAGTAAAATAGTTGAATTATTCAGTTAAATCAATAGTAACACTTTAAGGTAAATGCATTTAAGCAAAAGAATCTGCTGACTATTCTCAGATTTGGAGAGGTCCCTGCTTGCTTAGGCCAAAGGAGTTCATCTAAGAAATGCGAGTGGATATTAAGAAGTTAGTCAAAAAGGTGGTTTTAGAGGACTTCTGTGGCTCATTCACGCTAAGCTGGCCAACAGACTCCAACTCAACTGTCACTTCCCATCAGTAGGTAGCGTCTGCCTGGAGCACCCCCTCCAGAAGAATGCTAAGGCTTTGTCTGAGCTCAGTGGGAGAGCCCTGTTGTGATACTATATTAATGCTTGCCTTGAACACTGGCTGACAGAGTAGGCACTCAAGCTTTCTCTTTGTCAGCCCTGCCTATACCTGCCCTAACTCCCTTCTGAGACCTGAGCATGGAGAAGTGAGGTTCAGAATAATGGCTCTGAAGGCTTTCACAGTCAGTTTCACTAGATTAGATTCAATAAAGCAGGAAAACCCTCATATCACCTACAATATTCACTAAAATGAAAAGATTTTCAACTGAGCTTTTAGCAAAGCAAACCACAGCTTTCATTAGAACCTCCTAGTAGAATAGAGTATAAATAGTACAAATAGAGGTTTTTGCTTTTACGAGGATAGCTCGTCTGAAGACACAGATGAAGGGTTACTCCTGACCTTGAATAGCTCACAGCCTACTGGGAGAAAACAATATGAAAACAAATAATAACACAATAAACAAACTGTTATATAACAACATTTTTCAAAGGGTTCAATGCCCTTACTTTGCTTAGGTTAATTTGAAGAGCAGTGGCACAGAAAGGAAACATCAAACCCATTTTCTCATCTCCAGACTGAATCTACCTACAAATATGTTTTCTAATGGGTCCTGGAGCAGTAGAGAGTTAATAGCAGGAGTCCCTCCCATTTTCTGTTGGTCCAATTCATAACCCCTTGTCAGGGAGAAGCCCTCTCTTACTCTCTTGCCAGACTACCCCCAAATTCCTGGATAACCTCAACTCTAGAGTGAGATCACATAACTCACTGCCCATGTGTGAACGCGTCAGACATAAAATCTTTGTAAAAATTTACCATGACAGAAGCAGCACGGTATGGATAAACAGAGAAGAAACGAGTTTAAAAGAGCAACGTTTCCAAATAGACATGTTTTCCCTCTTCAGAATCATGGAGGCAAAATTCCCAGGGACCCAAAACACCTACACTGTGGACAAATGTGTTTTCTGATTCAAGATGGTCAGTGCTGCTCCATGGAGCCAGGGCTGTGGAGAAGGACAGGAGATGGGCAGGGGATGAAGGACATGAGGAAAAACAGACAAGGAACTGACCTGGTTGCACTAGCAACTGCTGGCCCAGCCCCTCCCCAGGGGCCTGAGGCCAGGTGGCCTGTGACCAGGTAGGGGGTAACAGGAGGCCAGCCACAGCTGCCACCTGGTGTTCTCAGGTGAAACAGCACCCGCAGCTTCTTGGCTCAGACTGACAGGAGGCACCTGCTACAGAAACTGCCTGTCTCAGGCAGAGGACAAAGAAGGACTCTGGTGGCACTTGCTTGGAGCACAGTCCTCAGAGGATCCCCCTGGGCTCAGTCAGAAAGAAATTAAACATCACCTGCCCAAGGGCTGGAAAGTTTTCCTGCCCTTCAGAAAGAAAAGAAAAAGCAAGGTCTCCGAGAAAAACACACTCTCCAACTAACATAATGAAGAGTGAAAAAAACAAATGCTACTGGACACCTACTGTGTGCCAAGCATTTTGCTAGGAGCTTTCCATGTGTTATGTTCCACGTTTGCATGTGTGATTAACCCCACTTTGTCCACAAAGAGACAGAAGGTGAGTGAGGTTAAGTCACATGTGCAACTGGCATAGTCAATAATGATTGACTTGGGATCTGAATCCAAATGCAAATGATACCATATACTCTTTATTTTCTCATTTTGGGTCAAGTTGCCATCTAGTGTTTTTTCATTTCAGCCTGAAAAATTTCCTTTAGTATTTTTTTATCAGGCAGGCCTGCCACCGATAAATTCTCTAAGCTCTTGTTGTTGTTTTTAGTATCATAATTTCTTAATTTCTTGTTCATTTTTGATCATTCATTTTACTAGATATGAAACTCTTGGTTGACAGTCTTATTGTTTCTCCAGCATAGATCATATTCTACACCACTTGGTCATGGTGCATAATCTCTGTTGCTAGTATTCTGTTGAGGGTTTTTTTGTGTCTAGATTCATAAGCTATATTGGCCTGTAGTTTTCTTTTCTTCTAGAGTTTTTGTCTGGTTTTAATATCAGGGTAATACTAGCCTCATAAAATAAGTTAGGAAGTATTGCTTCCTCCTCTATTTTTTGTAAGAGTTTGTAAAGAATTGGTATTAGTTCTTCTTTAAATATTTGGTAGCATTCACCAGTAAGCTCATCCGGTCCCAGGTTTTCTTTGTGGGGAGTTTCTTTTTATTAATACTGCAATTTCTAGCTTCAGACTTTCTATTTCTTCCTGGCCAGTTTAGGTAGTGTCTTTCTTTCTATGAATTTGTCCATTTCATCTAGGTTACCTAATCTTTGGCATACAACCATTCATATTACTCCCTTATCATTCTTTATGATTCTGTAAGTTTGGTAGTAATGTTCCCTTTCAGTTTTTACTTTAGTAATTTAGCTGCTCTCACCTTTTTCTTGGTCAGTCTATCTAAAGAGTCATGTATTTTATTGTTCTTTTTAAAATCCAACTTTTGTTTCAGTTAGTATTCTCTATTGTTTTTCTATTCTCTATTTCATTTACTTCTGTTGTGATTTTATTATTTTCTTTCTCCTGCTTACTTGAGTTTCATTACCTCTTCTTTTTCTAACTTCTGAAAATTGAAGTTTATGTTACTGTTTTGAGGTTTTTCTTCTTTTCTGATATAGGTATGTACCACTATAAATTTCTTTTCTGACATAGGTATGTACCATATAGGTATGTACCACTACCAACACTGTTTTAGCTGCATTCCATAAGTTTTGGTGTATTGTGTCTTCATTTTCATTCATCTCAAAGTGTTTTCTAATTCACCTTCGACCCATTGGGTTTTTTTAGTAATATTTGGTTTAATTTCCACATATTTGTGGATTTCTCAATTTTTTTCTGTTTCTGATTTCCAATTTCATCCATTGCAATCAGAGAACATACCTTGTATGATTGCAATCCTTCTAAATTTATTAAGGGTTTTTTTGGTTTTTTTTTTTTTTTGGCCATGCAGCACAGCATGTGGGATCTTAGTTCCCAGACCAGGGATCGAAACTGCGCCCCCTGCAGTGGAAGCGTGGCGTCTTAACCACTGGACTGCCAGGATAAGTCCTAAGACTTGTTTTAAGGTGTAGCATATAGATCATCCTGGAGAATGCTCCATGTGTACATGAGAAGAAAGTGTATTCTAATGTTGTTGGATGGAGTGATCTAGAGATGTCTATTAGAACTACGTTGTGTGTAGTGTTGCCAAACTTTCTATTTCATTGTTGATCTTCTGCCTACTTTTTTTTTATTCATTATTGAAGTAGGGTATTGAAGTCTCTATTATTCTCTGTTCCTTCACTCAATGCAATCAGCTTTTACTTCACATATTTTCACATTCTGTTCTTAGCTGCGTATATGTTTATGGTTATTATAACTTCTTGATGGATTGAAACTTTTATCATTATACAATGCCCTTCTTTATCTCTTGTAACATTTTTAAAGTCTATTTTGTCTTATATTAGTATAGCCACTCCAGCTTTCTTATGGTTGCTTCTTGAATAATATATCTTTTTCCATTCGTTTGCTTTCAATCTTTGAATCTAAAGTATTTCTGCTGTAGATAGGATACAGATGGATCATGTTTATTTATCCAAGCTGACAATTTCTTCATTATGATTATATTGTTTAATTCATTCACATTTAATGTTGTTATTGATATAATTTGATTTATATCTGGCATTTTACTTTTGTTTTCTAGACAACTCAGGTCTTTTATGTTCTTCTGTTTCTCTTTACTGTGTTCTTTCTCATTAAGTGAATATTTTCTAGTGAAATGTTTTAATTCCTTGAATGTTTTTTTTCAAGTAATTTTCTTAGTGGTTGCTCCAGGGCTTTTAACATATATTTTTACTTACTGACTCTACTTCAAATTTATACTACCTTAATTAAAATGAGGTATAGAAATTTTACTCCTAATGCCTCTATTCCCTCTTACCCCTTTTTGTACTATTATTGCTATATATATATAATACATCTATAGATGTTACAAACCAATCAATATATTGTTATAATTTTTACTTCTATGTCTATAAAAGAAATTGAGATGAGAAAGGGGAACAATTATATAGTTATAAAGTTTGTTATATTTACCTTTTTATTTGCAATTTCTCATTCTTTTCATCTGTTCCTGTGGGTCTGAGTTATTATCTGGTATTATTTCTTTACTCCCAAAGTAGAGCCTCTATCCTGTGGTTGGGAGCTAGATGAAGGAAGGGACCTCATGGCCACACTCATCAGGAATTTAACCTCTTCAACTTGGAGTTGGAGGGGATGAGAAGTGGTAATTGCCTGCCCTTTTTAGTGAGACAGGTAAGTTTTAGTGAGAGCTGAGGGGAAAGGATGGCCCATCTTCTTGGCTACACCCACCCAGAATAGAGCTCTAGTCAAGCTGAGATGGGGTAAAGATAATGAGGAAGAGGGCCATGGTTCAAATGCCACAGACTCTCACTATTGTTACAAAATTTTAGTGGGTTTTCTTGAGTATGCTATTTCTTCATTTTTTGTATACCTGAAGTATTATTTACAAAGACTTTACATTTTTTTAAATAGTTTTCACAGCTCTACTTATTTTGCTGAGGAATGAGTCTGTAGAGCTCCTCATGCTGTATTTTCAAAAGTGAACCCTCTCATCCTATATTTTTAACGTCTTTTTTAATTAGATACATCCCTTTTTTCTTCTTAAACATTTTTATTGTTCATTTATTGCTCTCTGGTTTGATCATATTGACAAGGCTTTGACAATTTTATTGATTATTTCTAAGAAGAAGATTTTAGTTTGACTAAGCATCTTTTACTTTTTACTTTCTATTTTGTTAATTTCTGCATTCATTTGTACTGATTTCTCTTAGCATATGTCTAAATCAATATTTTTCCTCTACATTTTTTGATGTACTTTGTTATCTTGTTTTAGCTTCTTGAGTTGAAATCTTAGCTCATTGATTTTCAGTCTTTCTTGTGTTCTAATAAATGAATTAAAACTATCAATTTTTCTCTGAATAATACTTTGACTTGAGACTTGATTCCACATATGTATATAGTCCTCTTTTGTATTAAGCAACTCATGGATTCCGTCTTAATTTATCTTTAAATCGTATGATGTTCAAAGGTTTTGTTTTGTTTTAGGTGAATTGACAGGGCTCTCTTTTATTTCAAATGTGAATGCATTTTAAATAATGATTCTAACCTTATAATTTCTGCTTTGGGGAATTTGTTATGATTTTATTTGCAAACATCTATATGGCTACATTTTATAAAATTAAGGTGCAGACTGTGGAGGTGCAGTTAATTTCAATAAAATTGACTTCTCCTGGGGAGGAATCACTTTATGAGTTTCTTACAATGTGCTGTGGATATAAGCATTCTCAGTTTTCAGAGCTTTTGCCATTCTCAGGTATATATCAAAACTGATTCTGTCTGTAGCCTCTTTGTTGCTCCTTCCCAGCCTTTACACCTTTTTCTAAGGTATAGCATAGGATTGATTTTTTTAAAAAATCAGTGTCCTGTTTCCTTTTCTGGGATAGATCCATTATTCCTGTTTACAGTGAGGCTTATTACAGAAAGATAAAATCCTTGATTGCCTTTCACACAATTATGATGAAATTACAAAACATTAAGCAAAATGGCTAAGCACACCCCAATCCAAGAGCTTCAGACATAGGATCTGCAGTTAAGAATAAGTAGAAAATTCACCCATGCATCATCCCACATGCCTAAAAGCAAGCTCACATCCCTTTCCACAAACAAGAGACCAGAGAGTGGAGAAGTTTATTAGTTACTAAAGCAATACCTCCTTACCATGTTTAAGTGATTGGGCAAATACATTTTTCTTCAGAAACCAGTAACCCATCAGTCTTGGAAGTCAATCTCTTTGGCTAAACTACCACTTTACTTAAAAAGGATTATGATTTAAGGAGCAGCACTGGAGATAGCTATACTCAATGTAAAAAAAAGTATAGATATAAATATCTTTAAATTTAAATCAGATTCATAAGGGTGGTCAGATGGCAATTTACTGTGACATCCAAATGAGTATTAAAAATCCTTGAATAAAGCTGCATTTGAGGAAACGTGATTTCAAGCAGCAAGGGTTGGGGGTCCTTCCCAAGGGACGCCCTTCCTAGGGTGCATTAGAGGAGAGCAAAGAGTTCTCAAGAACTAAGAGAACTACTTGTAGATGGGGATAGTCCAGCTCAGACCCTAGACCTTTCAGGACTCCATTCTAAGTATCTGCCCATTAGGTTGGATACAAGGCAACTATACTCACACTGCCTACTGTGGCTTACTAAGAAAGTGCCAAAGGATCCTGGGGCATTTCCTGGGAGAGAGTAAGCATCTGGCCATCCTCACTTGCTCAATCTCAAACTTTTCCATCCTTTGCCCCAGCCCTCAGGATACTGTTAGTATCTGGTGACAGACCATCATTCATTTGTTTGGGCTAATAATAATAACTTGACATTCTAGGGAGGATAAACACTTTACATTTTAACACAGGATTCCTGGAAGTATAGTATATTATCTCAAATAAATAAATTTCTAAAGTTAGGATTTGGGAACACCAAAGCATTTCTCTGTTGGTCCTAAATCACATTGTGGAGGTTACTTGGGACAAACACAAGGCCTCCTGTTCTGCTGGCTTCTTGCAGCTGAATTCCTCACTCACTGTCCCATAGCAACTACTAATTCAATAGGCCTATCTCCTGAAGATATGTGACTAGGAAGATGCAGCATCACTGGCTCCAGGCTGAGTAGCTCCATTTGCCAGGCATAAACCATCTACAAAGTAGGGCACTGAATCGTATCAACTGAGCAACAGGAACAGAGAACCACTTAGCATGCAGATAAGAACCATTGGCTTTTTCATGTGCAGCAAGAACTCCTCTCTTTTACTCTCTCTTTCAATGTCTAGCAGACATTTACCTAACCCTTAATCTATAAACCAAATATTCATAAGACTAATACTAACTGACATGTTATTGTTAATTTTAGTTTGCAATTGCCAGGGAAAGATAAACCACATACCTCTGTAATTTTGAAGTCAATATCAGGAAGTTCAGTGACCAGTTCTCACTTCAGTCATCCCTTGGTACCCTTGTCACTGCCATAATTCTGGATTGGCAGGACCATGAGGCATAATCAGGATGGTCATTCTGAAGGTGCATTCATCCCATGGGGAGGAACAAAATGGCTAAAAAGCATCGAAATAGTGAAGGGCAGACTGCTCAGGAAAGAAGGGAGTAAATTGACCAACTGGATAACTTTGGTTGAATCCAATGCTCATTATGTGTACTCATAATGAGTATTTGTATGCTCAAAAGTGGACAGTAATATGTTAAGCAGGCAAAAATCAAGTTATAGAAGGAAAGGGCTTCTAAAAAGGCAGGAGAATTTGTAGCAAGAATTTTGGATGAATTCATATACCATAAGGCAGTATTGCATTTTTAGCACCTTTCTCAAGAGGAAAAAGAAAAGTAACATTCTCTAGCTCTATATCAAGGGAGTTTAGGAAGGATTGAATTATAATAAATGAATTTACATGAGGAATCGTTTTTATCAAACATGAAAGCTTAAGATGAAAGAATAAGACATTATGCAACCAAAGAGAGCTAAGCCTCTTTAAAATGATCCTGTTAGAATGTGAATTTTAGGATCTGATCATTTATGAATGTCACCAATCCCTGGCCTGTAACCTGTATCTTGGACTCCATGACAGCCTATTCAAAAGAAGGAACTGCTCATTCCCAAATGTGTCTGAATTTACATTTCATCTACTTTCTCATTACAAGTCCAGCAGCAGGGGCAGAAAATGCTGTCACCCTGAAATACACTCTAAGGGCCTATGTGAGTTCCGCAGGAGGCTGTGATGTGAACAGTGCTTAAAGGGCTCCCCACCACCACGACAACTCACATACAGCCCCCACAGGATGACACAGAACCTGGAATGCTGTCTTTCTTTTAATCCTAGCATTGCCTCCAGAAGTTCTCTGTTAATACATACAAATACCCTCTTTTGGAACAGTGGTATATTAAACCAATCACCCCACCAAAGTCAATCATTGATTAGTTCCTTAATAGGAACCTGAAAGAATATGACAAGGAAAATGTAAGTTTTAATGGTAGAGGAAGATATTGGTAAAAGTCTTGAAAGATGCTTCTCAAACTTGGCTGATCATCACAGTCACCTGTAGGACGTGTTCAAAACACAGAATCTTGTACTCTCCTCAATGAAGTGCCGATTCATTAGCTCTGGAGTTTAATGATGAGTATGGTTTAGGAGCCAATTCAGGTCAGTCCTAGAAGGGTCTCAGCAGTGGTGAGCCCTACGCAGCTATCAGGCAGCACCTAGGCAGCGGGCACACTCGAAAACCAGTTACTTCTCTCCTCTCCCTTACAGGAAGGTCAGGGCATAAACACAAGGAACTAATGATAAGATGGGGGATCAAAGCATCAGCCTCATAAATGAAAGCCTGAATTGCAAGGTAAAGCCCATTTACAAGCTTAATCAGCAAAGTGGAGGCCAAGAGCACGGGTGATGGGCAAGCACTGTCTTTTCAATGCATTAGCCTCCTCGCCTAGGTGATGAGGTCCAAGAGAAGTTAGCCTCCCACCAACTTCACCAATCAAATGTCATTCTTCTTCTTGGGCAAAAGATGGAGTAAAGAAGTTACAAGAAGAAACAGAAATGTCACTCCAATGCCACCCCCATTCTGCTGGGAGGAAAGTGGATGTCTCCTTCTAGAAAAACATGAGTTAACAAAATACAATTTCTCTAACAAAGACCATCAGAGTTTACCTCTAGGATATGCCCATGGTCATATCAGCCTAGCACTCTGATTCTGATGGGTATCACCAGAGGAGAAAAAGTGATGGGCAAGCTTGGCTTTGTCCTTCATCATATCCACAACGTGTAGGGGAGATACGCACCAAGCACAAAAGTGAAAACAACAAAAACAAAAGTAAATTGGAAGATTTATTAGACATCTTTCATCCAGGAGTTTTAAAAAATGACCACAGACTTTATGCCAGGTGTAAGCAAGTTGCTTCCCCCAACCCCTTAGGGTGAAGCCTGATCTTGCCCGTGGGGACTCACCCAGCTCCAACACAGGACAAACCCAATTCCTGCCTCACAGTGTCAGGCCCATTCCTTCCTTTTTTGTATGTGCCTGTGTCTTACCAGCAGTATTTTATGATTCAGTTCAATGCATTTAAGGGGAAGATAAAACAAAAATAATGTAGCATCAAATATCAAACCCTGAGGTGCATCAATGTAAGAATTGAGCAGCCTGTAAATACACATGGGAATGTGAGCCTGGGGAGAATGGGGATGCTGAGAAATGTTCACCAAGAATAAAACCGGGGCAGGCTCTGACAAGGTTTCAATGTTTTGAAAGTGTCCATGAAGACATGCAGGGGTCTCTCCTCTTACCATCCTCCTAGTCCCAACAATTTCTCAGTGACAGTTTCTCACTGCTTATCACCTTAGTGATTAATGACTCTTCTATCTAAACCAAATTGAACATCAGCCATGTTTTAAAAAAACAAACAAAATCTAAACTTCCTAGCTTCTTCAACAAATACAAACATTAAGAGAGGCTTCCAGGTTTCTCTCTCCTCCTTAACTAGCTTCCTCGATCCTCACTCTGTGAGAGCACCTATCGAAATCCTCAGCATGTCAGTCAATAAACACAGCATCCCAGGGCACACGAGAGCCCTGCCCTCCCTCCATGAATTGATGAATCTAGACTGAAGAGTCCAACATATTCACTCGATGAAGCTTTCAGTTAAAAACCAACAAGAAAGCCGAAGATGAACTCAAATATTAGAGAAATGAGAAACCTATCATGTATTAAGCAAATATTTCCAATGCAAAATGCACCATGTGACAAATGAATGAAAATCTAAATGCTGCAAGATGAACTAGAAGCAGATGAATTCAAAAGAGAAAGCGACTGCACTTAAAAAAAAAAAAGTTTAAAAGTTGGGCGGGAGGGACACTTTACTTCTCTTCTACTAGCTAATAATAGTATCTGTTCACGATAATACTTTGATGGTTTGACCCTCTCAAGAGATGAACAAATGGAATTTTGATTTGATTCAGGATATATTTTAGGTGTTTTATATCTTTGGATTTTGAATATATTTCAATCCAGGTCCCATTCAAACTGGTTCCCTGGTTGGTTAAAACAGATAAAAAAGACAAATAGGTTTTATTTCTTTTGGAGGAAAAGTATATATTTAGAGTTCATTTATAAATTCAACAAATTAATAGGGTTAGTTCAGGCATTCAGGACGTAACCCACAGTTTAATTTAAGGTCAACTTCTACATAAGATTTAAAACTTAGAAAACTGTGACCATATTTTATGGATGTTTTATTTCTTGGCCTCACATTAGCCTCATATGATGTTGGCACCCCCTTTTATAGGAGACAATAGGTCATTTTTATTTCTCCACATAAAAGTCGCATGACTTTTGTACCATAATGCTTTATTTACACCTCCCAATTATGATACACAACACTGGAATTGTATTTTATCCAAGAACGATTTGTAGCACACATAGATAGGAGCTGACAGTTTAACTTATTTCTTTTCCAAAATCCTCACATCACTGCTTTCTCAGTTGTAGTTCCATAAGTGTCATGTATCATGTAGCAGTAACTTTTTAAATATACCGTATTTCTTCTTATGATGGCCACCTTACTCTACTCCTTAAATCCCTAGTTAGGGATAGTAAAGCTGACACAAAAATTACCACCATTCACCATTGCATTATAACAAACATAAGATACACAGCCACATTTATTTATTGATTGATTGATTTTGATTTTTTTCTTAAAATTATAGGCATTGCCAGACAGGGTTTTAAACAGAAAAACATAATATGACACAAAATTCTGGGGTTTAGAAAAATATTATTCCGAGCAGAATTTCTCCTCGTGTCTATTATGACATATGTGAGGGTGCTTTTCTTTCAGGATCCTGGATAGCATTTCTGCCCTAGGGCATTTATCTTGTCCACATGTTCCTAGTTTATCAAAGGAAGGATTTACGCAGCTCTGAAAGGCACTGTTAGTGCATTATTGCTTGTCTACTTTCACGTATAGCATGGAGATGGTAGCCATAAACCACGGAGAAGAGAGCAGTTCTTCACAACAGTCCTTTAGGTGGGTAAAAACCACTCCTGGTCAACTCCACCCTAGATTACAGCACATGCCATGGCACAAATTCAAAAGCACAGGATCACAACTCATAAACAGTGACACACGTCCAGGGTATGCACGTGCTGATTGCTCTAAGTTCCTCTGAAGGGATCTTCAGGTCCTTGTGTTTCTCCCCAGTTTCACTGATGATTTCCTGAAGTTCTAAAAGACTAAAAATCTTTTTGTAGTTCTAAAAGACTAAAATCTCCTCTGTGGTTAATAATTATCCCTGATCCTTACTCCATCTTTCAGTCTCACCCTCGTTCTTGACACCCACCCACTGTTCAAACACATCCTGAGGTTCCCTCCAAATGGATGCTGGTTTTGCCCAATGACTGACAACTTTTAAAAGGTGAAAGTTTAGTGGTTTGTTTTTCAGAGTATATCCAAATGTTCCCATGCTAAAAATGACTGAATTAAACCATCACTACAACATGTCAAAATAAACATGTTCCTGGATGCAGTTGGGAATTCTGATCTTGCCTAATACTCACCGGGACCTTGTACCACGGTAACTCACCCAGATCTTTCACAAAGCTCTCCCTCTCCTCCAGAATAATTCTCACCATCCTCTATCAAAACTCACCCATCATTGGTTACATCTACTTGAGGCCCAGTGCTGTGGTGCTATATGATTGGAGCTGATATGTGTGTGGTTAGTAGGGAAATGCAAAGGAGGGATCATTTTTAATCACCAACTTTGCCCTTTGCAAACATTAAATAATTTACTATACACATACATAAAAATGTAAGGTATTATGGTACTCATTTTACAGATGAGAAAATTGAGGCCAGGATATTCATATTCATTCCCATATTCACTCATTTAATAAGTGAGAGAGCCAGAATTAAATGTAGTTTTGTCTGATTCTAACATCTATGTCCTTTGTACTACATTATGCTAATTAATCCATTAATATTCTCAAAGAACATTTGCATTTTATCCAAAGCTTTAACATCTTAAAGAACATGAGTGGGCTCCATAATAAATGCAGGTTAAGAGGAAGAAATGTCTTTCTCCAGAGAACCAAGGTGAACTTCCCATCAGGCCAAAAGGAGCAGAATATGAATGACCCTCTATCAGCCTCATTCAGATTGCCTTCAGTGACGTTCCAACCCATTTCCCTCTGGTTCATTCAAGGGTTGGAGGACAATGAGTCTAAGACTGCTGGCTGACTACCAATAAACTTTCTCTCCTCTCTAATAGTAATAGAATTTTGGATTTTTTAAAAAGCTCAGTCCATGTCTGCCCAGAGGAAGAAAAAAAAAAAACAACAACTGTTTCTCAGGCTTCTTTGCAATTATATGGGGCCAGAGGCCTAAGTACTGCCTGATTAGGCCTAAAAAATGATGTCACACCTCTAGAGACCAGTTGACATGTACGCCTTGCCCCAGCATTTCCTCCTTTTTGTAGACTGGAATGCAAACCTGATGGCTGAAGTTGGGCAGCCATCTTGGGCCATTGGTTGACACTAGGAAGAGAAGACACAGAAAAGTGCATCAACAAGCTGGAGGGAGGCTGGATTGCTCACAACTGGTAGAGCAGAGGCAGCATACCTTAGACTGCCTGCATGCCTGCATACTTCCATCTCAAAGAAAAATAAACTTTAGCTTATTTAGTTTGGATGAACTTTCTCCATAGATGAAACTAACAAAGAGGATTGATACTAAATGTTTCCCAGTCTCGTGGGCTTTGTGAACAATGATCTAGCCTAAAAGAGAGCAATTTTGTTCAATAAACACTATCTTTGAATATGAAGATTCTAAAAAACATTAATGAGGAGGAAAAAATTACAAAAACAATGAAATGAAATTACCTCATAGTGGCCTTTTTTTCCATTCTTAATGCAACCAGCATAATCTGAATACTGTTGTGTCATTTTCTATAACCAATGCATTAGCATAAATAAAACATTCAAGTGCATGTAATAATTATTCATTTATAATGATCAAAGGGAAGAGGCTGCTGAAAACCATCTCTGGTGCTGAATTCCTGCCTAAGAAAATATCATTACATTTTAAGAAAAGAGACCAATCTGAATGCCATTAACAGAAGTGTGTTATATTCAGAACTGTGTATCTACATTCCTTAATAAGAAAGAATAAAACATCATTTTACCTTCTTAAGGGACAGAGAGAGATGGAATAGTCCATCATCTCTGAGAGTTTTGTAACTGTGACCACAAATCATTAACTTTAGGGGGATTTAGAAACAGATCTGGAGGCCTGACCCTAGGGTCAGAAGGTGAGATTACCTGGTTGGACCAGATTTAGAGTTCCCAAAGATGAGGAAGCTGTATCTACAGTACGTCTCTGCAATTATATTTGGAACCAAACCCAGAAGCCATGGTTCTTCATCCTCTGGGAATATTCCTTTGCCTCAGAAAGGTGTTGATTACAAGAAACTAAGAACAATGTACATTTTTGAAACATCATGAAAGCCTCTCTTTCAGATCATGGTCCAGACGGTACAAAATCACCTAGGAAGCAACACTCTATCACTATTCCATACACCTTCTGTTGCAGACATGTGGGGAAGCAAAGTTGTGAGCTGCTCCAGGATTTCCCTGAAGCCAAAAATCTGCACATTTTTTCTCTGGGCAGATTTTCAGCTGCTGTAGCCCAATTTAGGGAAGGCAGCTGTCGGCACATTTGGCCACACACCTAAATGGGAGTCTCTGGCACTCTGAACTAAAAAGTGACATTGCTGAGACAGCAGGAGAGAGTACACAACAATGGGGGCCTTGGTAAGGACTAGGAAAATCAAAGCAGTTTTTCTAGATATTTTTTTTTTTTTGAAAACTGTTGGCTAAGTGTAAAATCAGAAACAATCTTCTGATCAACAAGTGCTTCAGTGCTTGCATTTTGGAAGGGCAAGCTTCTAAAAGCATGTTAAGAGGCAGAAATAGATAATTCCATTGGCTCCTCCTTAAAAAAAAAAAAAAACTTAGAAAACATTTAATTTCAAGATACCTGCCCAGAGAAAACCATAATTCAAAAAGACACATGCACCCCAATGTTCATTGCAGCACTATTTACAATAGCCAGGTCATGGAAGCAACCTAAATGCATATCAACAGACAAATGGATGAAGAAGATGTGGTACGTATATACAATGGAATATTACCCAGACACAAAAAGGAACAAAATTGGGTCATTTGTAGAGACGTGGATGGATCTAGAGGCTGCCATACAGAGTGAAGTAGGTCAGAAAGAGAAAAACAAATATCATATATTAATGCATATATGTAGAACCTAGAAAAATGGTACAGATGAACCGGTTTGCAGGGCAGAAATAGAAACACAGATGTAGCGAACAAACATATGGACACCAAGGGGGGAAAGTGGTGGTGGTGGGGGGATGAATTGGGAGATTGAGATTGACATATATACACTAATATGTATAAAATAGATAACTAATAAGAACCTGTTGTATAAAAAAATAAATAAAATAAAATTCAAAAAAAAAAAAATGATACCAGGAAAACTTACCACCATTTCCAGTAGGAAGTTTTAGAGGATTGTCTGTTGAAAAGAACTGAGAGAAGATGACATTAAAAGGAATAAATAGTAAATTGGAAATCATTTACAGTCAGAAAGAAACATTAGAAAGCAGGTTTTTGGAAGAGGAGGCACACAAGAAACAGAGAGAAAAGGAAATTACCTCCTTGACTCAGGCAATAATGCGGGTTAAAAACCTTATATAGAGAACCATGAAAATTGGTCAAGGAGAAATAATCACCAATTCATAAGCATTCTGGAAGACAGTGAAAGAGAAGATATGGAGGAAATAATAGAAAACTTCACCACAATTATTCTTTAAAATTAAACAGGGAAGGAAGAAATCATTATTTAAAAGACTTCCAGAACACATATGAAATACAGATGATGTCAGACAAGTAATGTTTAAATTCTTGAATTAAAAATACAAATAATATTTTTTCAGAAGCATAAAAAAGAAGGACATGTGGTATTATGGACTTTTTTTTTTTAATTCAAAAAATATTCTGTCTAAAAACAGTCTCTCTTAGGTGGATGGGGAGAGGGAGAAATATAAACCAATCCTCACATAGAACAAAATTTTAGAAATAGGTGCAAAGCCTTAGGAGAAATCTTTACCTAAAACTGTGTTATTAATTAAAGAAATAATAAAATTATTTTCAAAGCTCAAGAATTATTTCTTAAAAAAATGGTATAAAGTAAACATGCTGGGTATTTGATGTAATAAATTAGAAAATGTTTCTAAAAGAAATTAACAATATGAAATTTAGTGTCTACAAATACAGGATCTTGTCCTTAGATCCAAAATTCAAGTGCACAGGTACAAGAGGAACATGATTTAGCATCTGAAAAAGAGGGGGAGAGGGGATAAAGAAAACTTAGAGGTTTTAATGAATAAGGGCTGTGATTCTCCTCTGCTCTGCTCTGAGTTTGATCAAACCATACCTGGAATATTGGGTTCAAATCTAGGGATGACACTTAAAGAAGATATGATGAGCAGAATAACCAAGGTGATGGAGGCCTGGAACTTTTGTCAAATGAGGAGGTGATGAAGCAGGGTGAGGGTGATGACTGAAATGGAGAAGAAATCTACGGGACAGAAAATGGTTATAATCAAGATCTGAAGGGTGAAAAGGACAGGTGATCAATTGTTCCTCACAGGATATACTTTCAATATCCGTGAGTGTGCTGACCCCTGGAGTTGTAGTTTCCCCATCCCTGGGGTTGTTCAAACAGATGCTGAGAGATATTTTCAGGATATTGGAGGGGAAATTAAACATAGAGCAGACCACTGGACTACCTGGCTTTCAAGATTTCTTCCAACTCTGAGATTTTCTAATTTTACAATTGGGACGAGATTAATTTATTGAGTGAATGTCTCTGCAAGATCTTCATAATGGGGCTTCCCTCGTGGCTCAGTGGTTGAGAATCTGCCTGCCAATGCAGGGGACACAGGTTCGAGCCCTGGTCTGAGAAGATCCCACATGCTGTGGAGCAACTAGGCCCATGAGCCACAACTACTGAGCCTGTGCGTCTGGAGCTTGTGCTCCGCAACAAGAGAGGCCACGGTAGTGAGAGGCCCATGCACTGCGATGAAGAGTGGCCCCCTCTTGCCGCAACTAGAGAAAGCCCTTGCACAGAAACAAAGACCCAACACAGCCAAAAATAAATAAATAAATAAATAAATAATAAAAATAAAGGAATTCCTTTAAAAAAAAAAAGCGTATATCACTTTATTTAAAAAAAAAAAAGATCTTCATGATGGAACTGTATTAATAGACAAAAAGTTGGTTACACACATACAAAAATACAAGTTGCCACCCTGCAGCCCATTCCTTAGGGATGACTGCTGTGCTTCCTTTCATTTCCTAGGATTCTGTTGTAATCAAGCATTCCTCAGTGATATCTTTCTAATGGACTTGGGGATAATCATCAGAAAATAACATAGCAGTGTGTACAGACCTGCAGAATCAAAGGGAAGCAACTGATGAATCTTACCTAGGGGATTTAATGCCCAGCTTCTGCTTGTGAAAACACATCCTAGTGAGGTTAGCAATAAATATTGGCATAAAGCTTGTACTGAAGGAAAAGATGACTCTAAGGTCATATGGACCCAACAAAGATATTTCCAAGAATCAAAGAAACATTACATGTGTGTCTTACATTTACAAAACCCAAATCTAAATAGGTAAACTGACAATACAATAAATTTGAAAAGAATAAGGAGCTGTAATTATTCACTTAAAAAGTTTAACAACAAGTTCCCATTTCATCAAGGTTAAGATTGCTCCTCATCAAATATAGGGAACCTCAACTTGCAGGCTAGAGTCTATCTTGGATCTCATGTCATCTCATATGTAGAATTTTCCATCATGCCCATCTTTGAAAACTTTCAATATCACTTGATAGCCACATAATTCCAAAAATTTACAAGAATCTTTCACCACTCACAAAGATTAAATCAAAATGGATTAAAGACTTAAATGTAAGACCTGAAACCATAAAAGTCCTAGAAGAAAGCATAGGGAAAAAATCTCTTGACATTGGTACTGACAATGATTTTATGGATATGACAGCACAAGCAACAAAAGCAAAAATAAGGAAGTGGGACTACATCCAACTAAAAAGCTTCTGCTTGGCAAAAGAAACAATCAAGAGAATGAAAATTTAACTAATGGAATGGGAGAAAATATTTGTAAACAATTCATCTGATAAAGGGTTAATATCTAAAATATATAAGAAATTCATGTAGCAAAAAAGCAAATGATCTGATTTTTAAATGGTCAAAGGACCTAAATAGACATTTTTCCTAAAATACTATTCAAGTGGCCAACAGGTACATGAAAAGATGCTCAATATTACTAATCATCATGGAAATGCAAATCAAAACCATAATGAGATATCACTTTAGACCTGTTAGAATGACTATTACCAAAAAGACAAGAGATAACAAGTTCTGGGAAACATATGGAGAAAAGGGAACCCTTGTGTACTGTTGGTGGAAATGTAAAACGGTGCACCTACTGTGGAAACAGTATAGAGGTTCCTCAAAAAATTAAAAATAGAACTACCATATGATCCAGAAACTCCGCTTTTGTGTATATATCCAAACGAAATGAAATCACTATCTCAAAAAGATATCTGCACTTCCACGTTTATTGCAGTATTATTTAAAATAACCAAGACATGAAAACAACATAAGTGTCCATCAATGGATGAATGGATAAAGAAAATGTGGTGTACATACAGAATGGAATATTATTTAGCCATAAAAAAGAAGGAAATTCTACCATTTGTGAACAACATGGATGAAACTTGAGGGGATTATGCTAAGTGAAATATCAGACAGAGAAATCAAATACTATATAATCTCCGTACATATGGAGGGGGAAAAAAAAAGAACTCATAAAAACAGAGAACAGATTGGTGGTTGCTAGGTGGTGGAGAGTGGGAGTGGGAGAAATGTGTGAAGATGGTCAAAGGATACAAACTTCCAGTTATAAGAGGAATAAGTTCTGGGGATGTAATGTAATGTACAACATGGTGACCATAGTTAACAAACCTCTATTATATGTTTGAAAGTTGCTAAGAGAAAAAATCTTAAAAATTCTCACCACACACACACACAAAAATTATAACTGTGTAAGGTGACAAATGTGTTAACTCACCTTATTCTGTTAAGCACTTCACAATATATGTGTAGAGTAAATCAAAATCATCACATTGTACACCTTAAACCTACTCAATGTTATATGTCAATTATATCTCAATAAAGCTGGAAAACATATTTTTAATTTACAAGAGAAGCTATAGTATCATGAAAGTGATCTTCTCTGTAAAATGAGAGGAAACATTTACCACTAATAAAAAATTTTTTGAAATGAATTGTGCTTAAAGGATTTCAAGATTTTCTGTGCTAGGCTTTAGATAAAAATGGAAGACAGAAAGATAGATGATAGATAGATAGATAGATAATGCATACATACATATATATATATAGATGATAGATAGATCCTGCTTGAGTTTGTGTTCATTAATTAATTTTATACATTTACATAGCAATATACACAGACTCCAGAGAGACTAGGTTCTCCTCAATTTTCCTAGTTTTGATAACTAAGGATACAGCTAAGAAACAATAGTAATAACATTCTCCACTTCTAAATTTAGTATATATCCATTTTGGGGGGGGGGCAGGAATCTCCTCAAAGTACTTGCTAACTTCAGCCACAGGGTAAACAGGCCTTCTGAGCAGAGCATTTTTGGGGGAAGCCTCTAGCTGAGGGTCAACCAGAGGATGTGACCTGCCCCAGAAGGGACCACCTGTGCCCAAGAAGCAATTTGGGTGTGAACCACTTATCAGCAACCAGTCACATTAGCCTACAGACAAATAACTAGATTAATGCTAAGGATGAGCGCAGGAGAGGGAAGTAACCTTGCTGTGTAAGTAAGGACCTCAACCTCCTCTTGAAAGCAGGACCCTGTGGGGCTCCTGGGCAGGAAGCCTTTCAAACAGTTGCTAATCAAGGAAAGAAGGGGATGCATAGACAAGGGGGGAGCAGCCAAGAAACAATAGTGTAACCTTAGGGCAGGGGCAGGATTCCGCCTCAAGGGATACACATAACAATGTCTTTAAGCTCTTCCGCAGAACTAAAACCCCTACCCAGTGGAAGATGTTCCAGAGAGAAGGTCAGTTTGATAAACTTGAAGCTTATCAGAAGACCGCCTGAGGCCAGATTAAAGAAGTGTAGGAGGAGACCTTCAAGATGGCAGAGGAATAAGACATGGAGATCACCTTCCTCTCCACAAATAAATCAAAAATACATCTACATGTGGAACAACTCCAACAAAACACCTACTGAACTCTGGCAGAAGACCTCAGACTTCCCAAAAGGCAAGAAACTCCTCACGTACCTGGGTAGGGCAAAAGAAAAGGAAAAAACAGAGACAAAAGAATAGGGACGGGACCTGCACCTCTGGGAGGGAGCTGTGAAGGAGGAAGTTTCCACACACTAGGAAACCCCTTCACTGGTGGAGACGGGGCGTGGGATGGGAAGAAGCTTTGGAGCCACAATGGAGAGCACAGCAACAAGGGTGCAGAGGCCAAAGCAGAAAGATTTCTGCACAGAGGATCAGTTCTGACCAGCACTCAGCAGCTTGAGAGGCTTGTCTGCTCACCCGCAGGGCCAAGTGGGGGCTGGGAGCTGAGGCTCCAGCTTTCAAGATCAGATCCCAGAGAGAGGACGGGGGTTGGCTGCATGAACACAGCCTGAAGGGGGGCTAGTGCGCCACAGCTAGCCAGGAGGGAGTCTGGGAAAAAGTCTGAAACTGCCTAAGAGGAAAGAGAAAATTGTTTCAGGGTGCGCAAGGAAAGGGGATTCAGAGCACCGTCTAAACGAGCTCCAGAGAAGGGCATGAGCCACGGCTATCAGTGCAGACCACAGAGATGGGCATGAGATGCTAAGGCTGCTACTGCAGCCAAGAAGCCTGTGTGCAAACACAGGTCACTATCCACACCGCCCCTCCCAGGAGCCTGTGCAGCCCGCCACTGAGAGGGTCCCGTGATCCAGGGACAACCTCCCCGGGAGAACGCACGGCGCGCCTCAGGCTGGTGCAATGTCACGCCGGCCTCTGCCGCCGCAGGCTCGCCCCGCATCCGTACCACTCCCTCCCCCCCCCCCCCCCCGCCACCCCGCCTGAGTGAGCCAGAGCTCCCTAATCAGCTTCTACATTAACCCCGTCCTGTCTGAGCAAAAACAAACGTCCTCAGGCGACCTACATGAAGAGGCGGGGCCATATCCAAAGCTGAACCCCAGGAGCTGTGCAAACAAAGAAGAGAAAGGGAAATCTCTCCCAGCAGCCTCAGGAGCAGTGGATTAAAGTTCCACAATCAACTTGATGTACCCTGCATCTGTGGAATACCTGAATGGACAACAAATCATCCCAAAATTGATGCAGTGGACTTTGGGAGCAAAGATATATAATTTTTTCCTTTTTCTCTTTTTGTGGGCGTGTATATATATGCATCTTTGTGTGATTTTGTCTGTATAGCTGCACTTTTACCACTTGTCCTAGGGTTCTCTCTGTCCATTTTATTTATTTATTTATTTTAGTATAGTTTTTAGCACTTGTTATCATTGGTGGATTTGTTTTGTGATTTGGTTGCTCTCTTCTTACTTTCTTTCCTTTTTTCTCTTTTTTAATTAATTTTTAATTTTTTTAAATTTTTAATAATTATTTTTATTTTTTATTTTAATACCTTCTAATTTTATTTTATTTTTTCCATTCTTTCTTTTTTTCTCCCTTTTCTTTTAAGCCATGTGGCTGACAGGGTCTTGGTGCTCTGACTGGGTGTCAGGCCTGTGCCCCTGAGGTGGGAGAGCTGAGTTCAGGACATTGGTCCACCAGAGACCTCCTGGCTCCACATAATATCAAATGGTGAAAGCTCTGCCAGAGATCTCCATCTCAACACTAAGACCCAGCTCCACTCAATGACCAGCAAGTGATGGTGCTGGACAGCCCATTCCAAACAACTAGCAAGACAGGAACACAACCCCACCCATTAGCAGAGAGGCTGCCTAAAATCATAATAAGGCAGGCACCCCAAAACACACCACCGGATGCAGTCCTACCCACCAGAAAGACAAGATCCAGCCTCATCCACCAGACACAGGCACCATTTCCCTCCACCAGGAAGCCTACACAATGCACTGAACCAACCTTAGTCACTGGGGGCAGACACCAAAAACAACGGGAACTATGAACCTGCAGCCTGTGAAAAGGAGACCCCAAACACAGTAAGTTAAGCAAAATGAAAAGACAGAAAAACACAAAGAAAATGAAAGACAAAGGTAAAAACACACCAGCCCAAACAAATGAAGAGGAAATAGGCAGTCTACATGAAAAAGAATTCAGAGTAACGATAATAAAGGTGATCCAAAACCTTGGAAATAGAATGGAGAAAATATAAGAAACGTTTAACAAGGACCTGAAGAACTAACGAGCAAACAGGCAAGGATGAACAGCACAATAAATGAAATTTAAAATTCTCTAGAAGGAATCAATAGCAGAATAACTGAGGCCAAAGAATGGATAAGTGAACTGGAAGATAAAATATTGGAAATAACTACTGCAGAGCAGAATAAAAAAAAAAAAAAAAAAGAATGAGAGAGAGCTTCAAGATGGTGGAAGAGTAAGACGTGGAGATCACCTCCTCACCACAAATACATCAGAAATACATCTACATGTGGAACAACTCCTACAGAACACCTACTGAATGCTGGCAGAAGACCTCAGACCTCCCAAAAGGCAAGAAATTCCCCACGTACCTGGGTAGGGCAAAAGAAAAAAGAAAAAACAGAGACAAAAGAATAAGGATGGGACCTGCACAAGTGGGAGGGAGCTGTGAAGGAGGAAAGGTTTCCACACTAGGGAGCCCCTTCCTGGGTGGAGACTGTGGGTGGTGGAGGGGGGAAGCTTCGGAGCCAAGGAGGAGAGCACAGCAACAGGGGTGAGGAGGGCAAAGTGGAGAGATTCCCACACAGAGGACCGGTGCTGACCAGCACTCACCAGCCCAAGAGGCTTGTCGGTTTACCCGCCAGAATGGGTGGGGGCTGGGAGCTGAGGCTCAGGCTTCAGTCAGATCCCAGGGAGAGGACTGGGGTTGGCTGCCTGAAAACAGCCTGAAGGGGTTAGCACACCACAGCTAGCTGGGAGGGAGTCCGGGAAAATGTCTGGAGCTGCCAAAGAGGCAAGAGACTTTTTCTTGCCTCTTTGTTTCCTGGTGCACCAGGAGAGGGGTTTAAGAGCGCCGCTTAAAGGAGCTCCAGAGACGGGTGGGAGCTTCGGCTATCAGCACAGAGCCCAGAGACTGGCATGAGATGTTAAGACCACTGATGCAGCCACCAAGAAGCCTGTGTGCAAGCACAGGTCACTATCCACACCTCCCCTCCCAGGAGCCTGTGCAGCCTGCCACGGCCAGGGTCCTGTGATCCAGGGACAACTTCCCCGGGAGAACACATGGCACGCCTCAGGCTGCTGCAACGTCATGCTGGCCTCTGCCGCCACAGGCTTGCCCTGCGTCTGTACCCGTCCCTCCCCACAGCCAGAGCGAGTCAGGGCCCCCGAATCAGCTATTCCTTTAACCCCATCCTGTCTAAGCAAAGAACATACACCCTCAGGTGATCTACACGCAGAGGCAGGTCCAAATCCAAAACTGAACCCCAGGAGCTGTGCGAACAAAGAAGAAAAAGGGAAATCTCTCCCAGCAGCCTCAGGAGCAGTGGATTAAATCTCCACAATCAGCTTGATGTACCCTGCATCTGTGGAATACCTGAATAGACAACGAATCATCCCAAATTGAGGAGGTGGATGTTGGGAGCAACGATATATATTTTTTCTTCCCTTTTTATCTTTTTGTGAGTATGTATGTGTTTGCTTCTGTGTGAGATTTTGTCTGTATAGCTTTGCTTTTACCATTTGTCCTAGGGTTCTCTCTGTCCGGTTTTTTTTTTTCTTTCTTTCTTTTTTTTTGCTTAAAAACTTTTTTTCTTAATAATTATTTTTTATTTTTTATTGTAATAACCTTATTTTATTTTATTTTGTCTTCTTTCTTTCCTTCGTTTTTTCCTCCCTTTTATTCTGAGCCGCGTGGAAGACAGGCACTTGGTGCTCCAGCCAGGTGTCAGGGCTGTGCCACAGAGGTGGGAGAGCCATGTTCAGGACACTGGTCCACAAGAGACTTCCCAGCTTCATGTAATATCAAACGGTGAAAATCTCCCAGAGATCTCCATCTCAACGTCAAGACCCAGCTCCACTCAACGACCAGCAAGCTACAGTGCTGGAAACCCTATGCCAAACAACTAGCAAGACAGGAACACAACCCCATCCATTACAACAGAGGCTGCCTAAAATCATAATAAGGCCACAGACATCCCCAAAACACACCACCAGACGTGGACCTGCCCACCAGAAAGACAAGATCCAGTCTCATCCACCAGAACACAGGCACTAGTCCCCTCCACGAGGAAGCCTACACAACCCACTGAACCAACCTTAGCCACTGGGGACAGACAACAAAAACAACAGGAACTACGAACTTGCAGCCTGCAAAAAGGAGACCCCAAACACAGTAAGATAAGCAAAATGAGAAGACAGAAAAACACACAGCAGATAAAGGAGCAAGGCAAAAACCCACCAAAACCAACAAATGAAGAAGAAATAGGCAGTCTACTTGAAAAAGAATTCAGAATAATGATAGTAAACATGATCCAAAATTTCGGAAATAGAATGGAGAAAATTAAAGAAGCGTTTAACAAGGACCTAGAATAACTAAAGAGCAAACAAACAGTGATGAACAACACAATAAATGAAATTAAATATTCTCTAGAAGGGATCAATAGCAGAATAAGTGAGGCAGAAGAACGGATAAGTGACCTGGAAGGTAAAATAGTGGAAATAACTACCGCAGAGCAGAATAAAGAAAAAAAAAGAAAACAATTGAAGACAGTCTCAGAGACCTCTGGGACAACATTAAACACATCAACATTCGAATTGTAATGGTCCCAGAGAAGAAGAGTAAAAGAAAGGGACTGAGAAAATTTTTGAAGAGATTATAGTTGAAAATTTCCCTAATATGGGAAAGGAAACAGTTAATCACGTCCAGGAAGCACAGAGAGTCCCATACAGGATAAATCCAAGGAGAAGCATGCCAAGACACATATTAATCAAACTAACAAAAATTGAATACAAAGAACAAATATTAAAAGCAGCAAGGGAAAAACAACAAATTACACATAAGGGAATCCCCATAAGGTTAACAGCTGATCTTTCAGCAGAAACTCTGCAAGACAGAAGGGAGTGGCAGAACATATTTAAACTGATGCAGGAGAAAAAGCTACAACCAAGATTACTGTACCCAGCAAGAATCTCATTCAGATTTGACAGAGAAGTTAAAACCTTTACAGACAAGCAAAAGCTAACAGAATTCAGCACCACCAAGCCAGCTTTAAAAAAAATGCTAAAGGAACTTCTCTAGGCAGGAAACACAAGAGAAGGAAAAACCCTACAATAAAAAACCCAAAACAATTATGAAAATGGTAATAGGAACAGACATATCAGTAATTACCTTAAATGTAAATGGATTAAATGCTCAAACCAAAAGACGTAGATTGGCTGAATGGATACAAAAACAAGAACCGTATGTATGCTGTCAACAAGATACCCACTTCAGATCTAAGGACACATACAAACTGAAAGTGAGGGGATGGAAAAAGATATTCCATGCAAATGGAAATCAAAAGAAAGTTGAGGTAGCAATTCTCATATAAAACAAAATAGACTTTTAAACAAAGACTATTACAAGAGACAAAAAAAAAAAAACACTACATAATGATCAAGGGATCAATCCAAGAAGAAGATATAACAATTGTAAATATTTATGCACCCAACATAGAAGCACCTCAATACATAAGGCAAATACTAACAGCCATAAAAGGGGAAATCGACAGTAACACAATCATAGTAGAGGACTTTAACACCCCACTTTCACCAATGGACAGATCATCCAAAATAAAAATAAATAAGGAAACACAAGCTTTAAATGATACATTAAACAAGATGGACTTAATTGATATTTATAGGACATTCCTGCCAAAAACAACAGAATACACATTCTTCTCAAGTGCTCATGGAACATTCTCCAGGATAGATCATATCTTGGGTCACAAATCAAGCCTTGGTAAATTTAAGAAAATTGAAATCATGTCAAATATCATTTGTGACCACAATGTTATGAGACTAGATATCAATTACAGGAAAAAATCTGTAAGAAACACAAACACATGGAGGCTAAACAACACACTACTTAATAACCAAGAGATCACTGAAGAAATCAAAGAGGAAATCAAAAAACGCCTAGAAACAAATGACAATGAAAACACGATGACCCATAACCTATGGGATGCAGCAAAAGCAGTTCTAAGAGGGAGGTTTATAGCAATATAATCCTACCTGAAGAAACAAGAAAAATCTCAAAGAAACAACAAGATCAGATTAGAAATAAATGAAAAAGAAATGAAGGAAATAAGAGCAAAGATCAATAAAACTAAAAGCTCGTTCTTTGAGAAGATAAAAAAATTCATAAACCATTTGCCAAACACATCAAGAAAAACAGGGAGAAGACTCAAATCAATAGAATTAGAAATGAAAAAAGAGAAGTAACAACTGACACTGCAGTAATACAAAGAATTAGGAGAGATTACTACAAGCAACTATATGCAAATAAAATGGACAACCTGGAAGAAATGGACAAATTCTTAGAAAAGCACAACATTCTGAGACTGAACCAGGAAGTAATAGAAAATATAAACAGACCAATCACAAGCACTGAAATTGAGACTGTGATTAAAAATCTTCCAACAAACAAAAGCCCAGGGCCAGATGGCTTCACAGATGAATTCTATCAAAATTTAGAGAAGAGCTAACAACTCTGCTTCTCAAACTCTTCCAAAATATAGCAGAGAGAGGAACACTCCCAAATTCCTTCTATGAGACCACCAACACCCTGATACCAAAACCAGGCAAAGATGTCACAAAGAAGGAAAACTACAGGCCAATATCACTGATGAACATAGATGCAAAAATCCTCCACAAAACACTAGCAAAGAGAATCCAACAGCACATTAAAAGGATCATACACCATGATCAAGTGGGGTTTATCCCAGGAATGCAAGGATTCTTCAATATATACAAATCAGTCAATGTGATACACAATGTTAAAAAAATTAAAGGATAAAAATCATGATCATCTCAATAGATGCAGAAAAAACTTTCAACAAAATTCAACACCCATTTTTGATAAAAACTCTCGAGAAAGTAGGCATAGAGGGAACTTACCTCAACATAATAAAGGCCATATATGACAAACCCACAGCCAACATTGTTCTCAATGGTGAAAAACTGAAACCATTTCCACTAACATCAGGAACAATTCAAGCTTACGCACTATCGCCACTATTATTCAACATAGTTTTGGAAGTTTTAGCCACAGCCATCAGAGAAGAAAAAGAAATAAAAGGAATCCAATTTGGAAAGGAAGAAGTAAAGCTGTCACTGTTTGCAAATGACATGATACTATACATAGAGAATCCTAAAGACTCTATCAGTAAACTACTAGAGCTAATCAATGAATTTGGTAAGGTAGCAGGATACAAAATTCATGCACAGAAATCTCTTGCATTCCTATACACTAATGATGAAAAATCTGGAAAAGAAATTAAGGAAACACTCCCATTTACCAATGCAACAAAAAGAATAAAATACCTAGGAATAAACCTACCTAAGGAGACAAAAGACCTGTATGCAGAAAACTGTAAGACACTGATGAAAGAAAGTAAAATGAAACGAGTAGATGGAGAGATATACCATATTCTTGGATTGGAAGAATCAACATTGTGAAAATGATTATACTACCGAAAGCAATCTACAGATTCAATGCAATCCCTATCAAACTACCAATGACATTTTTCACAGAACTAGAACAAAAAGTTTCACAATTTGTATGGAAACACAAAAGACCCTGAATAGCCAAAGCAATCTTGAGAAAGAAAAATGGAGCTGGAGGAATCAGGCTCCCTGACTTCAGACTATACTACAAAGCTACAGTAATCAAGACAGTATGGTACTGGCACAAAAACAGAAATATAGATCAATGGAACAGGAAAGAGAGCCCAGAGATAAACCCATGCACATATGGTCACCTTATTTTTGATAAAGGAGGCAAGAATATATAATGGAGAAAAGATAGCCTCTTCAGTAAGTGGTGCTGGGAAAACTGGACAGCTACATGTAAAAGAATGAAATTAGGACACTCCCTAACACCATACACAAAAATAAACTCAAAATGGATTAAAAACCTAAATGTAAGGCCGGACACTATAAAACTCTTAGAGGAAAGCATAGGCAGAACACTTTATGACATAAAGCACAGCAAGATCCTTTTGACCCACCTCCTAGAGAAACGGCAATAAAAAAAATTATATACAAATGGGACCTATTGAAACTTAAAAGCTTTTGTACAGCAAAAGAAATCATAAACAAGACGTAAAAACAACCCTCAGAATGGGAGAAAATATTTGCAAATAAAGCAACTGGCAAAGGATTCATCTCCAAAATTTACAAGCAGCTCAATATCAAGAAAACAAACAACTCAATCCAAAAATGGGCAGAATACCTAAATAGACATTTCTCCAAAGAAGATATACAGATTGCTAACAAACACACGAAAGGATGCTCAATATCACTAATCATTAGAGAAATGCAAATCAAAACTACAATGAGGTATCACCTCACACCAGTCAGAATGGCCATCATCAAAAAATCTACACAGTAAATGCTGGAGAGGGTGCGGAGAAAAGGGAACCCTCTTGCACTGTTGGTGGGAATGTAAATTGATACAGCCACTATGGAGAACAGTATGGAGGTTCCTTAAAAAACTAAAAACAGAACTACCATACGACCCAGCAATCCCTCTACTAGGCATATACCCTGAGAAAACCATAATTCAAAAAGAGTCATGTACCACAATGTTCATTGCAGCTCTATTTACAATAGGCAGGAAATGGAAGCAACCTAAGTGTCCATCGACAGATGAATGGATAAAGAAGATGTGGCACATATATACAATGGAATATTACTCAGCCATAAAAAGAAACAAAATTGAGTTATTTGTAGTGAAGTGGACGGAC
Source organism: Balaenoptera acutorostrata (assembly GCF_949987535.1). Classification (NCBI taxonomy): domain Eukaryota; kingdom Metazoa; phylum Chordata; class Mammalia; order Artiodactyla; family Balaenopteridae; genus Balaenoptera; species Balaenoptera acutorostrata. The sequence goes on along the minus strand of NC_080075.1, from coordinate 16,601,747 downwards.
ATAGAGTCTGTCATACAGAGTGAATTAAGTCAGAAAGAGAAACATAAATACTGTAGGCTAACACATATATATTGAATCTAAAAAAAAAGCCAAAAATTGGTTATGAAGAACCTAGGGGCAGGACATGAATAAAGATGCAGACGTAGAGAGTGCACTTGAGGACACGGGTAGGGGGAAGGGTAACCTGGGACGAAGTGAGAGAGTGGCATGGACTTATATCTATTACCAAATGTAAAACCGATAGCTAGTGGGAAGCAGCCGCATAGCACAGGGAGATCAGCTTGGTGCTTTGTGTCCACCTAGAGGGGTGGGATAGGGAGGTTGGGAGGGAGACACAAGTGGGAGGAGATATGGGGATATATGTATATGTGTAGCTGATTCACTTATAAAGCAGAAACTAACACACCATTGTAAAGCAATTATACTCCACTAAAGATGTTAAAAATAATAATTAATAAATAAATAAAATAAAGAAGTGTAGGCCCAGTGCACACCCTGATCCTTATCAGCAACTCCGTCCTTGAACCATTGCTATAAAACTCCTCACCTAATCCTCCCAGGTTGGGACACATAGTTTCTGAGGGGCATGAGCCCGTTGTGTCCCCCTTTGCCTGAAAAAGCAATAAAGCTATTCTTTTCTACTTCACCCGGACTCTATCCTTGAGATGTGATTCGGCACTGGTGCACAGAGGCCGAGCTTTCGGCATCACTCTCTCCTTCGTCTTCTGATCCAACTCCAAGCGCTAAGGAGGGAATGACTTTGATTTACTCATGAGAATGAAGTTTTAAAATAATCAGGACTGAGTCTCACAGAATTTACTTGAGACTGCTTTGTTAACAAAAAGTATCTGAGAAATTAGGAAAGCAGACTGAGTCCATAACAATCCTTGCTACAAGGCAGAAAGGTTGGACAGTGCACAACAGGTAGCAGCTGTTTAGAGAAACAAAACTATTTCCTGTTTATACCCCCAATGAGGCGAGACTCTTCACTAAACTTGTCACATATAATGTATATTCAGAAAATTTCCTAAACAAGTATAAGCTTTGCCTCTCCTGCTGTTTCTCAATCTGCTGCTATATGTATCTAACTGCATCTCTATAAAATAACTAAAAATAACTTACGTTTGTATGATGTCTTCGATATCACATGGTTCTTTCACCTTTGTTTTAAAAAATCTTACAACAATAATTTTGGCAGTTAGAAGTACACACCTAGAAAATAGTAGATCGGGGGTTCATTCTCAAATCCCACAAAACTCAAATTTGGAGTTTCTGTTTCCATCTTGAGCTGGTTTCCCCTCCGCAACTATCTGGTTTTGTGTTTTGGGGGTAGCTGATGAGACCCAGTGTGGTCACTTGCTTTACATCTTCCCCCTCTCTGTTTCCTCTTTCACTGCTCCTTGGACTATTTCCACCTCCTATTTTTCTTCCTCATCATTGCCCCTTCCCCCCCCCCCCGCCATGCCCACTTCTGCTCACTTCATGTCTTATTCATCCTCATCGCAAAGAAAAGTCACTGAATCCAAATGCCATCGTCAGTGGTGGGCCCTGCAGGAAACAAATCAAGCACAGAAGGAGTACTCAGCGCTCAACAGAGGAAAGACTTGGTTCTAAAGGGAATAGTTCACAGCTGTTGAGAGAATCAAGATTTTCATAGGTTGTTTCTCCCCCACTTTGGTGAGAAGGATAAGCTTGGCAAATCAAAGCTGGTATTTCTTCTTTAGTGTCTGATTTTGGAGATTATACATCAGAGGAAAGCACTTGTAAAAGCATTATAGCATTATAGAAAAATAATTGGAATGCTTCATTTCTGCATATCATAGCTTGTTAAAGTTGCTGTAGGGACTAGCCAGATTAATTAGAAAGAAGGAATATGCAATTTCTCTAGCTCAGCACTCTGATGGTCAGAGATATTCCTGTTTATCCTAGTAAATGTTAAGTCTAAAGATAAACCAAAGGAGTGAATTGATGGAATTAGCCTGAAAAACGTGGCAGCTTCCTACCACTTACCCTCCAAAAAATGATCTATTCAGAATACGTAAGGAAGAAGTTGGGTTATAATGTTTCCATTGTTCACAATGCTGTATCCTACATAGTCAGGCATGGGAAGTGATGGGAAATAACATTTGTTGAGTGTGCTCTCTGAGCCAGACACTGAAATGGGAGCTTTATTAACGTCACATCTTTTAATTCTCCTCAAAACCCCATGAGTTTATCTTCATTTTCAGGGAACGAACTGACACTTGGAATTCAAACTCAGATCAGTCTGATTTCATAGGGCTGCACTTTTTTTCAGTTCTACCAGGTACCATCAGGGATGAAGGTCTTTATCAGTGATAATGGCAGAGATCATGCCACATATCTGTATCATTTTCTGTCCCTGGGCATTGTGCACTTCCTTTGTAGTTAAGTTGGGGCCACTGGACTTAGTTCTGGCCAATGAGAATGTACGTGAAAAGGATAGTCCTCTCCCTGTTGGAGACAATTAGAATGGTTGTTTCCTCCATGTTACACTTCCCTTTGGAAACCACATGGCAGCAACATAAGGGAAGCAGACCCTGGATGACTGACTTGGCAGGTGGAAGAGAAACCAGCTGACCCATTCTTTTCCACTTCACCCAAAACTCTTTCTCCAAGATTTGATTCGTTACTGGGGCACAGAGGCTGAGTTTTCAGCACAACCTTTGCCACCTTCCAGATCATACATGGGCAGCTGCCCTCATGTCAACACCTGTAACCTCACTGCCTTTCACAGGGAAGGCTGAGCTTCTCCACTGCATGAGCCTTCCTGTGTGTTAGGCACATTGCCACTTTACTGGCTCTACATTTGGAAGCCTCTCACCTATGATAAACAGAAAAGAAACGTATCCCAAGTTCCCTTTAACTGTAGAATTAATCCTTCCCTTCCTCCTACTCCTCACAGACCAACAATCCCAGTGGAATTCCCCCTGCCCCACATTGTTCTGAAATGCAGGTTCTGTGGACCTTAGGTCTCTGGCTCCAAATAATTCAAACACTGAACTTATTTCACCGTAACAAAGGACAAGGAATGTGTCTGGGGGGTAAATACTAAACAGAAAACTAATAGAATAAAAACAACATGAAGAATCTGGACCGCCTGAAGGCAGGATTAGAAAAATATATGACTGAGTAGGAAAGAAGGCCACTGACAGCCAGGTTAACTACTTGACAATTTTGCCTCAGGCCGGCCCTTCCCAGACACAGGGAATGTGTCTTCTTCCATTACTGTCAAACACTCAAATCTCTTTTTAAGATATCTCTCTAAAGATCACCTTTTTTTGCCTCTTCATTACTTCATTTTTTTGCTCACTCGTTCAGCCATGCACAATGTGAAAGTACTATGGAAGATGCATTGTGTTAAGATTTCCTGGTGGAGTCTGGCCTGCACTAGCTGTTACACATAAGCCAAAGACCAGGTGCCGAGGTCTTTGGTAACAGCTGACCTAGAGGACAGGGATGTGGTTTCAGTCTTAAGTGCCCATCTCTGTGTTAGAGCAGGCAGATAACTAGATATGAGCAGAGAAAGGTGTGCACGGGCCAAACGGCAGGAAACTATACATCCTGTAAACAACGGGGTCCTAGGGCAGACAAAGAAAAGCAGAAACCTCCAGACTGACAGGAAAGCACACATTTTGGGGGGCAAGTGTCCTGGAGGCAGACAGAGAAAGGTGGGAAAAGGTTGGAATCTCTGGCACCTGAATGTAACCTTTTGCTCATTTTGCTCTCATTACGATAAAATTAGCCTTGCAGACAAGAAGTTCCCATTCTGCACCAACACCATGAAGCTTCCGATCAAGACTGAATAAGGACAAAAATCCCTCCTCTTCTCGGGAAGGTGGAGCTGGGATGAAAATCAGGGAATACGACCCCCAAAACTTTCCTTCCCCAGTGCATATTTTACCTATTCATTTTCAGACCCCACATAACCGGCTTGCCAAAGAAACTCAGCACAGCTACTCACCTCTCCCCTTGAGAGTGTACTATCACTTAATAAAAGCTTGCTTTCCTTTCTTGACTTCCCTGTCTTGTCTCTGAATTCTTTCTGCAATGAGATAAGAACCTACTCTCCAGTAACACTCGTACACACACACACACATGCACACACAACTAACATAAATAACTTCACTCCCTCCAGCACCAGAGATGCTCAGACCGCAACAGAGAGAGGCCCAGGGAACACTAGCATATGAAGTAGGAGAAAACAGTCCACCAGGATACACTTATCACATAGGGGCGAGAAGGACCGAAGTAAGTACTGCAGCCTATGTTGACTTTCAAAGCACAGTGACAGTCCTCATTAATAATTGATTCCTAGCTGGTGAACACTCAGAGTAGCAGCCCCACTACTCTTGAGAACAGGACTGTTGATGAAAATCATCAATAAACAATCTATAATAGGAATAGTTTGAGCCAAATTGAGGACTACAGCCCAGAGGACAGCCTCTCAGATAACTCTGAGGAACTGCTCCAGAGAAGCACGGTTTTCAGCACAGTCTTATATCTCATCAGAACAAAGAACATTAAACAAGTCAGGATACATTCCTTCAAGGATTCAAAAAACAAAAAAACATGAATACATAAATAAAAAACAGATCAGCACGTTACAACAAATCAGTATAGTCTTGGCACCTGCGAAGGAAGTTTTATCATTGAAGGAGTACCAGCATTAGTGTCCCAGGAAGGGAGTCATTTAATCTTTATTTAACATGGACTTCCTTTACTTCTAGTCAATGCACGCTTTTCTTTAATAATTAAAGCAGATGTACAATGCATGTTTGATAGGCCACAAACAGGCTGTTCTAGTTAGCAACAAATTCAAGTTAACTAATGTGTAAGCCAGAATGTCTTCCCCATACATCAATATGTGAAAATGTCTTTTATCAGGATGCAGGGTAGAGGAAATGGGGAGGAACACATGCAGAGGAGCAGAAGTAGGGGAGAAAGAGTGGAAAACTTGTCTCCACAATACAAAGAAGAATAATGTGGAACAGCCTCTCAAAACGGCTCAAAATCAAACTGCAGTGATCAGAAACAGAACAGGATGAGAAATAGTCAATTGAAAATGAATAGTGTGGATAATAAGTTCCAAGAGTTCAGAGGAAGAAGAAATCAGAAAAAAATCACGTGGAATTATGTAGGATGATTGCTGAAGGGGATGAGACCTTTTATAGAAGTGACTGCGAAGTAACACTTAAAAACAGTAAGCAAAACCAGGAAAAAGGTCAAGTGGTCTTGCCAACCCATGAAGGACTGGCCTTTCATCATTTCCTCCCCAGATCTGATTTTACATGCGCCACCAAGAACAGAAGCAGCATGAGTCTGTTCACCCTTCCTAAGGGTCAGCTGCCCTCCCAGTCACATTGCACAAGCCTCACCATGGATCCAAAATGAAGTGGTTTTTTATCACTGCTTCTCAGAACTTGGTTAAATAATATTCAACTCTCAGATTCAGAGTGTAAGATCTTCAGCTTTCTCCATTCCCGGAGGAGCATGTACCTTTTGGATTTTTACTTCAACAAAACACATAAAGGTAGAAATTTAATAAAAGGTCATATTTCGTAATTTGTTGATAAAAGTTCAAGAGGCAAGACCTGAGAATTTCCACCATGGTAGAATCTTAGATGCATCTGCCAAGCTAGCCAAGCTCCCTCAAGCACACTGACCATGTGTTTCTAAAGCTAGTGCTTGAGGATAGAGGTGCCTGGCTTCTAATCTATTCTCTTTGTGAACCAAAACATGGCGCCACTGTGTACCACATTTTGTTATCATTCTCAGCACTTGGATCAGAGAATATCTGGGATCGGAGGTAGGAGGTCAAGGTCAGGGTTGAAGATGTAACAAACCAAGTTCCTGAAATCAGCCAATACTGAGATCTGAGACACAGATGAACTGACTCAACCAGAATAAGGATCCACAGCCAGCACTGAAATAGAAGGTGACAGAAGGGTGGGTGAGCAGAACATGGCAAGTGACAGAGGTGTAATCAAGAAGATTCTCAAGAGCTATCTCTCTCTCCTTCCTCGTAGGAAAAAGAAATTGGTAGCTTGAATAGGTTGCCACCACCTACCTGAAAGATACATGTCAGAGGGTCATTCTGCACTGATCAGCCCAAATGTTCCTCTTGAAAAATCAGCCTCATTACCATGCTATTGTTGCCCTCATTACTGATCTAAAGGAGTTCACTCTGGAACTCTATTGAGGAAATACCTAATTTCTCTAGGACTTTCCCTGAAACCTAGAGGAGGCTGAACAAGTCCCTTCAGAAACACTGCTTACTGACTGACCCAGTTGTACAATGGCAGAAAGGGCCCAAGAGAAGGGGCTCAGCAGGAAGAAGACTCAAGAAGTGGAGCTGACCTGACCTCCTGCCTGGTTGGACAGCTAACCATTGTTCTCAGAAGCTCCCAGGGGCCAGAGCCAGCATCTGTCACCAGTGGTAGGTAAATCTGAGAGAAGCAGAAAGTCCATCAAGATGACAAGAACTCAAAGTGTGGAGGACTGCCTGCTTCAGAATCCACCAGGGGCCCCACCCTAGATCCATTCAATCAGAAGACCTGGATGTGGGTTCAGGAATCTGCATTTTAAGAAGCTTCCCCTACTTCCACCCCTTAACCCCACTCCACTGACTTAGGGACTCATCCTGTTCTGTCTTCCCAGCCTCACCACCTGCAAGAGAGAAGCAGGTTAAATCCTACTGTCTAGCTAATATCATGGGAGAGTGTACAGATCATCACTCACTTCATCCCTCAGGGAATAATGGAGTCAGGGGACAGGATACCAGGAAACCCTGGAAGAGGATAGAAGCCAATTACAGAGACCCTAAAGTGCAACCTAGCCCAGAAGGGTAGCTCCATTACACTCTGAGCCATTTGAAATTTGGAACAAAGTCTCCCAGGGTATGGCAATGTTCAGTAGGTGCTTAATAAAACAAGGAGAAGAGAGAAGGAGGGAGAGAGAAGGAGTAGAACATGACCAGTCTTACCCCAGTGTCCATTTTAGTGCCCCTGTGTTCTCTCCAGGTTGTACTATCAGCTCTAGCCCACTTGCAATCAACCTCTCATTTTCCTGTGGGTACTGGGGATTCTCACTCATCATGCTGACTCATTTTGATGAAGGAAGCTAAGAGATCCTCATTCCGCATTAACTCCCATTCCCTCTGATTCTCCAACCTGTCAGCTGCTTAAAAAAGAAAGCTCTTTTCTTCTATTTTACATAGAAGATACTTCTGGAGGTCACAGCAGCTGGAGAGCATGCACAGAGAACAAGATGTGGATGGATGTGAAACAGGAGGGAAGGGAGCAGGGCCCAACCTTTAAAAGAATGACATAGCCATAGGACATGACATAAACTGGTTAGAACTAACTAGGTCCAAGGTGGCAGAAGATTTGACTTCCAGTGGACCTTGAACTTCATTATACGCTCATTGAAATACATCAGCATACTAAATGACACACCCACCAGCATCATGAGAGATCTGAGGTTAACTGGAAAAGGTCAAAAAATAGGGATGGGACCTGAACCAGTGGGAGGGAGCTGTGAAGGAGGAAAGGTTTCCACACACTAGGAAGCCCCTTCACAGGCGGAGACTGCGGGTGGCAGAGGGGGGGAGCTTCGGAGCCACGGAGGAGAGCGCAGGAACAGGGGTGCGGAGGGCAAAGCGGAGAGATTCCCGCACAGAGGAGCGGTGCCGACCAGCACTCACCAGCCTGAGAGGCTTGTCTGCTCACCCGCCGGGGCGGGCGGGGGCTGGGAGCTGAGGCTCTGGCTTCGGTCGGATCCCAGGGAGAGGACTGGGGTTGGTGGCGTGAACACAGCCTGAAGGGGTTAGTGCACCACAACTAGCCGGGAGGGAGTCCGGGAAAAGTCTGGAGCTGCCGAAGAGACAAGAGACTTTTTCTTGCCTCTTTGTTTCCTGGTGCGAGAGGAGAGGGGATTCAGAGCGCCGCCTAAACGAGCTCCAGAGATGGGCGCGAGCCGTGGCTATCAGCGCGGGCCCCAGAGACGGGCATGAGACGCTAAGGCTGCTGCTGCCGCCACCAAGAAGCCTGTGTGCGAGCACAGGTCACTATGCACACCGCCCCTCCCGGGAGCCTGTGCAGCCCACCACTACCAGGGTCCCATGATCCAGGGACAACTTCCCCGGAAGAACACATGGCACGCCTCAGGCTGTTGCAACGTCATGCCGGTCTCTGCCACCGCAGGCTCGCCCCGCATCCGTACCCCCTCCCTCCCCCTGGCCTGAGTGAGCCAGAGCCCCCGAATCAGCTGCTCCTTTAACCCTGTCCTGTCTGAGCAAAGAACAGACGCCCTCAGGCGACCTACATGCAGAGGTGGGGCCAGATCCAAAGCTGAACCCTGGAAGCTGTGAGAACAAAGAAGAGAAAGGGAAATTTCTCCCAGCAGCCTCAGGACCAGCAAATTAAATCTCCACAATCAACTTGATGTACCCTGCATCTGTGGAATACCTGAATAGACAATGAATCATTCCAAATTGAGGAGGTGGACTTTGAGAGCAATGATATATGTCTTTTTTTCCCCTTTTCCTCTTTTTCTGAGTGTGTATGTGTATGCTTCTGTGTGTGATTTTGTCTGTATACCTTTGCTTTTACCATTTGTCTTAGGGTACTCTCTGTCCGTTTTTTTGTTTTCTTTTTTATTACTTAAAAAAATTTTTTTCTTAATAAGTATTTTTTATTTTAATAACTTTATTTTATTTTACTTTATTTTATTTTATTTTATGTTCTTCTTTCTTTCTTTCTTTTCTCCCTTTTGTTCTGAGACATGTGGAGGACAGGCTCTTGGTGCTCCAGCCAGGCATCAGGGCTGCGCCACTGAGATGGGACAGCCATGTTCAGGACACTGGTCCACAAGAGACCTCCCGGCTCCACATAACAGAACACAAGCACTAGTCCCCTCCTAACAGGAAGCCTACACAACCCACTGAACCAACCTTAGTCACTGGGGACAGACACGAAAAACAACGGAAATTACGAACCTGCAGCCTGTGAAAAGGAGACCCCAAACACAGTAAGTTAAGCAAAATGAGAAGACAGAGAAACACACAGCAGATGAAGGAACAAGGCAAAAACACATCAGACCTAACAAATGAAGAGAAAATAGGCAGTCTACCTGAAAAAGAATTCAGAAAAATTATAGTAAAGATGATCCAAAATCTTGGAAATAGAATGGAGAAAATAAAAGAAACGTTTAACAAGGACCTAGAATAACTAAAGAGCATACGAATAGAGATGAACAACACAATAAATGAAATTAAAAATTCTCTAGAAGGGATCAATAGCAGAATAACTGAGGCAGAAGAACGGATAAGTGACCTGGAAGATAAAATAGTGGAAATAACTACTGCAGAGCAGACTAAAGGAAAAAGAATGAAAAGAATTGAGGACAGTCTCAGAGACCTCTGGGACAACATTAAATGCACCAACATTCGAATTATAAGGGTCCCAGAAGAAGAAGAGAAAAAGAAAGGGACTGAGAAAATATTTGAAGAGATTATCATTGAAAACTTCCCTAATATGGGAAAGGAAATAGTTAATCAAGTCCAGGAAGCACAGAGAGTCCCATACAGGATAAATCCAAGGAGAACCAAGCAAAGACACATGTTAATCAAACTATCAAAAATTAAATACAAAGAACAAATATTAAAAGCAGCAAGGGAAAAACAACAAGTAACACACAAGGGAATCCCCATAAGGTTAACAGCTGAACTTTCAGCACAAACTCTGCAAGCCAGAAGTGAGTGGCAGGACATATTTAAAGTGATGAAAGACAAAAACCTACAACCAAGATTACTGTACCCAGCAAGGATCTCATTCAGATTTGATGGAGAAATTAAAAGTTTTACAGACAAGCAAAAGCTAAGAGAATTCAGCACCACCAAACCAGCTTTACAACAAATGCTAAAGGAACCTCTCTAAGTAGGAAACACAAGAGAAGGAAAAGGCCTACAATAATAAACCCAAAACAATTAGGAAAATGGTAATAGGAACATACATATGGATAATTACCTTAAATGCAAACGGATTAAATGCTCCAACCAAAAGACATAGACTGGCTGAATGGATACAAAAACAAGACCCATATATATGCTGTCTACAAGAGACCCACTTCAGACCTAGGGACACATACAGACTGAAAGTGAGGGGATGGAAAAAGATATTCCATGCAAATGGAAATCAAAAGAAAGCTGGAGTAGCAATTCTCATATCAGACAAAATAGACTTTTAAACAAAGACTATTACAGGAGACAAAGAAGGACACTACATAATGATCAAGGGATTGATCCAAGAAGAAGATATAACAATCGTAAATATTTATGCACCCAACATAGGAGCACCTCAATACATAAGGCAAATACTAACAGTCATAAAAGGGGAAATCGACAGTAACACAATAATAGTAGGGGACTTTAACACCCCACTTTCACCAATGGACAGATCATCCAAAATTAAAATAAATAAGGAAACACAAGCTTTAAATGATACATTAAACAAGATGGACTTAATGATATTTACAGGACATTCCATCCAAAAACAACAAAATACACATTCTTCTCAAGTGCTCATGGAACATTCTCCAGGATAGATCATATCTTGGGTCACAAAAGAAGCCTTGGTAAATTTAAGAAAATTGAAATTGTATCAACTATCTTTTCCGACCACAATGCTATGAGACTAGATATCAATTACAGGAAAAAAATCTGTAAGAAATACAAACACATGCAGGCTAAACAACACACTACTTAATAACCAAGAGATCACTGAAGAAATCAAAGGGGAAATCAAAAAATATCTAGAGACAAATGACAGTGAAAACACAACAACCCAAAACATATGGGATGCAGCAAAAGCAGTTCTAAGAGGGAACTTTATAGCTATAGAAGCCTACCTTAAGAAGCAAGAAAAATCTCAAATAAACAACATAAACTTACAACTAAAGCAATTAGAGAAAGAAGAACAAAAAAAACCCAAAGTTAGCAGAAGGAAATAAATCATAAAGATCAGGTCAGAAATAAATGAAAAAGAAAGGAAGGAAATGAGAACAAAGATCAATAAAACTAAAAGCTGGTTCTTTGAGAAGATAAACAGAATTGATAAACCATTAGCCAGACTTATCAAGAAAAAAAGGGAGAAGACTCAAATCAATAGAATTAGAAATGAAAAAGGAGAAGTAACAACTGACACTGCAGAAATACAAAGGATCATAAGAGATTACCATAAGCAACTATGTGCCAGTAAAATGGACAACCTGAAAGAAATGGACAAATTCTTATAAATGCACAATGTTCTGAGACTGAACCAGGAAGAAACAAAAAACATGAACAGACCAATCACAAACACTGAAATTGAAACTGTGATTAAAAATCTTCAAACAAACACAAGCCCAGGACCAGACGGCTTCACAGGCAAATTCTATCAAACATTTAGAGAAGAGCTAATACCTATCCTTCTCAAACTCTTCCAAAATATAGCAGAAGGAGGAACACTCCCAAACTCATTCTACGAGGCCACCATCACTCTGATACCAAAACCAGACAAAGGCATCCCAAAGAAAGAAAACTGCAGGCCAATATCACGGATGAATATAGATGCAAAAATCCTCAATGAAATACTAGCAAACAGAACCCAACAGCACATTAAAAGGAACATACACCATGATCAAGTGGGGTTTATCCCAGGAATGCAAGGATTCTTCAATATATGCAAATGATACACCATATTAACAAATTGAAGGAGAAAAACTATATGATCATCTCAATAGATGCAGAGAAAGCTTTCGACAAAATTCAACACCGATATATGATAAAAAACCCTCCAGAAAGTAGGCATACAGGGAACTTTCCTCAACATAATAAAGGCCATATATGACAAACCCACAGCCAGCATCGTCCTCAATGGTGGAAAACTGAAACCATTTCCACTAAGATCGGGAACAAGACAAGGTAGCCCATTCTCACCACTATTATTCAACATAGGCTTGGAAGTTTTAGCCACAGCAATCAGACAAGAAAAAGAAATAAAAGGAATCCAAATCGGAAAAGAAGAAATAAAGCTGTCACTGTTTGCAGATGACATGATACTCTATGTAGAGAATCCTAAAGATGCTACCAGAAAACTACTAGAGCTAATCAATGAATTTGGTAAAGTATCAGGATGCAAAATTAATGCACAGAAATCTCTTGCATTCCTATACACTAATGGTGAAAAATCTGAATGTGAAATTAAGAAAACACTCCCATTTACCACTGCAACAAAAAGAATAAAATATCTAGGAATAAACCTACCTATGGAGACAAAAGACCCGTATGCAGAAAATTATAAGACACTGATGAAAGAAATTCAAGATGATACAAATAGATGGAGAGATATACCATGTTCTTGGATTGGAAGACTCAATATTGTGAAAATGACTCTACTACCCAAAGCAATCTACAGATTCAATGCAATCCCTATCAAACTACCAATGGCATTTTTCACAGAACTAGAACAAAAAATTTCACAATTTATATGGAAACACAAAAGACCCCTAATAACCAAAGTAATCTTGAGAAAGAAAAACGGAGCAGGAGGAATCAGGGTCCCTGACTTCAGACTATACTACAAAGCTACAGTAATCAAGACAGTATGGTACTGGCACAGAAACAGAAATATAGATCAATGGAACACGATACAAAGCCCAGAGATAAACCCATGCACATATGGTCACCTTATCTTTGATAAAGGAGGCAAGAATATACAGTGGAGAAAAGACAGCCTCTTCAATAAATGGTGCTGGGAAAACTGGACAGCTACATGTAAAAGAATGAAATTAGAACACTTCCTAACACCATACACAAAAATAAACTAAAAATGGATTAAAGACCTAAATGTAAGGCCAGACACCATCAAACTCTTAGAGGAAAACATAGGCAGAACACTCTATGACATACATCACAGCAAGGTCTTTTTTGACCCTAGAGAAATGGAAATAAAAACAAAAATAAACAAATGAGACCTAATGAAACTTAAAAGCTTTTGCCCGGCAAAGGAAAGCATAAACAAGATGAAAAGACAACCCTCAGAATGGGAAAAAGTATTTGCAAATGAAGCAACTGACAAAGGATTAATCTCCAAAACATATAAGCAACTCATGCAGCTCAGTATCAAAAAAACAAACAACCCAATCCAAAAATGGGCAGAAGACCTAAATAGACATTTCTCCATAGAAGATATACAGATTGCCAACAAACACATGAAAGAATGCTCAACATCATTAATCATTAGAGAAATGCAAATCAAAACTGCAATGAGATATCATCACACACTGGTCAGAATGGCCATTATCAAAAAATCTACAAACAATAAATGTTGGAGAGGGTGTGGAGAAAAGGGAACCCTCTTGCACTGTTGGTGGGAATGTAAATTGATACAGCCACTATGGAGAACAGTATGGAGGTTCCTTAAAAAACTACAAATAGAACTACCATATGACCCAGCTATCCCACTACTGGGCATATACCCTGAGAAAACCATAATTCAAAAAGAGTCATGTACCAAAATGTTCATTGCAGCTCTATTTACAATAGCCAGGACATGGAAGCAACCTAAGCATCCATAAACAGATGAATGGATAAAGAAGATGTGGCACATATATACAATGGAATATTACTCAGCCATAAAAAGGAGCAAAACTGCATTACTTGTAGTGAGGTGGATGGACCTAGAGACTATCATACAGAGGGAAGTAAGTCAGAAAGACAAAAACAGATACCATATGCTAACACCTATATATGGAATCTAAAAAAAAAAAAAAAATGGTCAGAAGAACCTAGGGGCAAGACGGGAATAAAATTGCAGATCTACTAGAGAATGGACTTGAGGATATGGGGAGGGGGAAGAGTAAGCTGGTACAAAGTGGGAGAGTGGCATGGACATATATACACTACCAAACGTAAAATAGATAGCTAGTGGGAAGCAGCTGCATAGCACAGGGAGATCATCTCGGTGCTTTGTGACCACCTAGAGGGGTGGGATAGGGAGGGTGCGGGGTGGGGGAGATGCTAGAGGGAAGAGATATGGGGACATATGTATATGTATAACTGATTCACTCTGTTATAAAGCAGAAACTGACACACCATTGCAAAACAATTATACTCTAATAAAGATGTTAAAAAATAAAAAAAGAAAAAGAAAAAGACAGTGGATTCTGGCTGGGTTCAAGTCCCAGCCCGCTCAATCCCAATCTGGGTTTTGGCTGGGTTTGAGTCCTGGGCACATGTATTCAAGTCCAATCTGAGGTGCACGTCTTCAAATGCACAGCACCATAGCTCAGTCCGTTTGTGTTTCACCAGCCCTTTAGTTACCCTACAAACCCTACAGTGGGTGGGGAGGGATGGGGAGAGTAGAGAACAGGGAGGAGAAGATGTGATTCCTGGACTGTTTTACAAATTGTTCACACTCCCTGTCCTATGGGGTCTCTGCGTCTTCCAGCCTATCAAGAATCAAGGGGACCCCAGTCCTGGCACTATCCTCACTGCCATTGACAATCTTGTTTCTGGACTTCCCACTCCAATTACTAATTTTTTTTTAAATTAATTTATTTATATTTTTGGTGGCATTGGGTCTTTGTTGCTGGGCGAGGGCTTTCTCTAGTTGTGCCGAGCAGGGCTACTCTTTGTTGTTGTACACGGGGTTCTCATTGCAGTGGCTTCTCTTGTTGCGGAGCATGGGCTCTAGAGCACAGGCTCAGTAGTTGTGGCACAGGGGCTTAGTTGCTCCATGGCATGTGGGATCCTCCTGGACCAGAGCTCGAACCCGTGTCCCCTTCTTTGGAGGGTGGATTCTTAACCACTGCTCCACCAGGGAAGTAAGCATGCTCTGTGCCAGGCACTGAGATTAGGCTGTTGAAAATGGAGTGTATATGTTTTATTTTTCAATTTCAAGTTCTTGGTAGAAGACTTGAAAACTACAAAGAATAAAATTAAAATAATCTCTAATCCTATCACCCATCAATAATCACTGTTAACACATAGATCTATGTGCTTCTGTTATTAAATTTGTAAATATGTACACAACTGTAAATTTTTCATTCATGATATCATACCCAAATATGGTTCTAATTTATTCTCTTTTTTCTTCTTCAACAGAAAGTAAATGGAGGAATATTTTCCCATGGTCATTAAAATTTTATACAACATGATTTTTTTATAAACTACACTTTTTTTTTTTTTTTTTTTTTAGTTTTTACTCTTTTTATTTTTCTAACACTTCAAGATGGACCCAGTAAGCTCTTCCTGTTGTCTAGTTAATACATTCTGAGTGAAGATGTTTTCTCTTAAATGTCTTTTATGGACTATATTTTTCCCCACTCTGTAATTTTTAATAGTAAGTGTCTTCATGATTTCAGGCTTCAGGACTGAGGTCACCCAGTCACTAAACATCTCATGACCTAGAGTTTATTTCTCCAACCTGAAACTGCTTCCTCACATAATAGTTAAAATAGTATATAATGTCTAGCATTTAGGGAGAATTACAAAATACTTCATGTTACATAATTTCATTCAACACCAAACAGACTCCAACAGTACTCACGATTATAGTCTTAGGTTCTCCCATTTTGTAACTATGCATTGGAATTTGCCATGTCTGGTGTGATAAAGGAGCTCAAAGTTTCTCTTCCTTGCTTTGTTGTGTGTTTTGATTCTTTTCTGCCCAGCCCTCCAGTAAAGAAATGGCTCAGTATGATTCCTCAAACAGATTTCTTACTTAAACTCTCTTCATTTTATCCTATCATATAAATTTATTAGACAGTCCCATTTTCAGAGATTTGGGTAATTTCTAATTATTGACTATTATTTGTAAAACCACTGGGGTAAACATATTCATCAATAAGTCTTTGCACACAATCTTGATCATTTCCTTAAGACAAATTCCTACAAAAAAATAGCAGAGTAAGCATAGCATTTTTAAAGCTTGTAATGACTATTATTAAATCACTTTTTATATGTAAGTATTTAAATTCTCATTAACACTGAAAGAGTATTTTTACTTTCCTCACCTTTATCAATACCAAATATTGTATTTTTAAAATTCTTTACAGATTTGATAAGCAAAACAAAAAAGTCTCAGCATTCCTTTTGTTTGCCATCTTTTGCCAATTGTGTATCATATTCTTTGTCATTTCCCTGCTGTTATACATTGATCTGTTAAAACTTTTTTTATATATTAAAGATCTAACCCTCTAAATTATACATAACAAATACTTTTCTATTTTTTGCTTAACTTACTTTATTCACTACTTTTTTGTATTTAATTATAAGCATGGTAGTCAAATCTTTTGTGTGATAATTTATACCTTTGCTTTGATGTTGAAAAAAAAAAATTTTCCCTCAAACATAAATAATTACCTGTATTTTCTTAAAATCTTCATGTGATTTATTACTTTACATTTACTCTTTAACATTAATGTATTTTAGTATACTGTGTGCTATAAGAACTGGAAAATTTTTCTATATAGATAGTTAATTGTCCCAGCACCATAAATTAACAAATCCTTATTTTAATTAGAAGTCTCTTTTTAATCATATACTAAATTCTTATATGTAAATACCTGTTTCAGGGCTTTGTTATTTTTTTCTATTCAATTGATTTATATGTATTTTGCTTCAATATTATAAAATATTATGTATTTTAGGTTTAAAATGCATTTTACTATCCAGTAAGGTAACACTCATTTTTTTTCAAAATTCCCTAATTTTTTGGCCATTTATTCTAATGAGTGAACTCTTAGAACTACATTTCAAAAAAGAAAAAAGTCCTGTTGGAATTTAATTGGAATCACATTAAACCTATAAAACTTGGGGAACCCACAATATATTTACAAATTGAGGGTTCCCATTCATGAACATTTCATTTTCATTCATTTAGTCAAATCTTTTTAATAACCTGTTTTTAATAACTTCTATAGCATTCTGTAGTTTTTTTTTTATCTAGGCTTTGCACCAAATTTGTGATTAAGGTAAATCCTAGGTATTTTACATTTGTGCTGCTCTTATGGATAACATTTTCCCATTATATCTTTGAAGAAGTACTAGATGTATAGATAAAAATTATTGATTTTCCTATATTCATTTTAGATTCATTTATCTTTTTACACTCTTTTTATTCTAAATTTATTTCCATAGCTTCCCTTAGTCTCTATCTCCTTTTGACAATTCTTCTTTCTGTTCGCCCCATACTTCATATAACAAGAAAAGTTTCCTGCATATCTTTGTAGTTTGGGGTGTCTATGGTCTGTGGCCTCCCACAGCAGACAATTTGGTTGAGATAATCTAAAGGACCCTTTGCATTTTTTAATATGAGTATATCCATCAGACTGAGACATCCCTTTTTTATTTCCTCCCACACTCACTTTCTTATCTTACAGATTTTCCTCTGACAATTCCCTCTGCCTTGAATCTCTTCTCCAATCCATTTCTGTTCTCTTTACCCTTTACCTCCTGCTCCCTTTCTCCTAGTAGGCTCTTCCCATTGCATGATCAGAGTCACTCCTCGACCAGTGCTCTGAAGGAATATCTTTGTTCCTTTATTATGAATCTATATGCATATCTGACTCCACACCAAAATCTACACTAGAGAACAAAGATTCCCAAAACCTAGCACTGTGTCTGGCACACAGTAGGTGCTCAATAAATGTTCATTAAGTTGAATAGAACTGAGTGAAATTCTCTCTTATATGTGGCTAAGCCAGTTAATAAGAAGAAAATCCAGTGGAACAAGAAATGAACTCTCACATCCTTAGCCATATTGATATGTGCAAAAAAAAAAAAAAAAGTTCTCCATGTCTTTATTCTATCTGTTTAAGCTAGTGTTTGCTTAAGTCCTAGCCACCTGCTGCTCTGCAGCTGTATCAGGGAATAAGTCTGTGCTCTAAATTACCAACTCAGAGCTTCCTGGTGGCTTTTCTACTAACAAGCTGCCAAGTCCAGAATGATGGGGCTTCTGATTTAGCTGACAACCAAAACAAAATCTGGCTGCGCTAAACACGCTCTTTTCACTCCACCTGCTGCTTCTGCAGCTAAAGTGGAGAATGACATACGAACCATCAAAGTCAGAGGCCAGTATTGTTCTGGGATTCCATGGATTTCAACATGAGGCATTGAGAAATTGCTTGCATGTTACCTGTTTACTCCTGTAGAAATCACTCATGTAATATAGGAGAAAACTTAAAAACCTTAAAAGCTGTCCATGGTCCTTCCTGCCCAGGGGTCCATCTCTGATGATAGTACCAAGAGCTGGGACACAGGAGGGCTCAGTAGTCTGCCTGTTTTCTCACCTCTGAAAGGGAAGAACAAACTAGTCAAACTCGTATTTGCTTCTGCAAAACTTCCCTTGCTGTTAGGCAGAAGAGTGGGGATCTCAGACATTGATACAAAATGAAGAGGCATTTGGGGACCAAGAGGCCTTTCAATACCACTCACATCAATCTTGGTGTCAACTAAGACTCAGTCAGAGTGTATTGAGAAAAGTATAGATGAAACGGTCATCATCTTCACAGTGGCTCAACTTGATAAGTCTCTCATCTGCTTTGGGTGAACCCATCAGGTGGGGGAACAAGAGAGAGGAGGCCTCAGAAGGCCACAGCATCCCCATCAAATCACCCAACCCCCACATTACATAGCACTGGGGAGAGAGAACACACATTCAATTGTCAGATACTTTTAGTAAATCATAAATAAATAAGAACTGTGGGTCAAAAATAGTAATTTGAAAATTACAAAACATTACATAGTTTACTGAGTACTTACTATGTGTCCAGCACTATGTTAACACTTTAAATGCATTACCTCAAAATCTCACCCTAGGTAACACAACTGGTAAAAGTTTGAGCAGCATTTGGATCCAGGAAACACCACACTATTTCGTCTTATCTCATCCCAACCCAGCAAAGTTAGAAGCTGACTTCCCAGACTATCCCAAATTACAGGGGAAAAAATTCCTCCTAATCCCAATAGGGACAAATGGAAAAGAGAGGTTGTCCAGATAGACCAGATGGATTTTCAGGAAGGTTTCTCTTCCAGGGACACTAGAAATGCAACCTATAGGTAAAGGGCACAGACCTTGGGCTCCATCAGCCTTTGGGGATGTCTGAACCTGAAATGAATTTCTGAAAACATTTCTCCAGATATAGCTCTCTCCCCTCCCAATAAAATGCCAAAATTGCCTGCCTCACTTGTGGTAGTCCCCATTGTAGGTGTTTTCAGTGACCTTTAGCTTTAGATAAAGGAAGCTTTATATTATTAAAAGGTGCTAATTTTAAAACACAATGCTGGGGCTTCCCTGGTGGCGCAGTGGTTGAGAATCTGCCTGCTAATGCAGGGGACGCGGGTTCGGGCCCTGGTCTGGGAAGATCCCACATGCCGCGGAGCAGCTGGGCCCGTGAGCCACAACTACTGAGCCTGCGCGTCTGGAGCCTGTGCTCCGCAACAAGAGAGGCCGCGATGATGAGAGGCCTGCGCGCCGCGATGATGAGAGGCCTGCGCACCGCGATGAAGAGTGGCCCCCGCTTGCTGCAGCTAGAGGGAGCCCTCGCACAGAAAAGAAGACCCAACACAGCCATGAATAAATAAATTAATTAATTTAAAAAAAAACACACACAATGCTAATTTTAAAACACTGTTCATAGAAGCACATCTTGGGTACATGATTTCTAGACTAAGTTGTCTGGGCTAAGCAATTTATTTAGTTAAATTGACAAAGGTGTATGTACATATTTTGAACAACTGTTTTCCAAAATACAGTATTAATATATTCTGCCTCAACTCTTTGTTTACTGCTGAGTTATTCTTTGGTTCCTAACAAAGAAATCTAATAGTAGAATGAATTCCCTTCCTAGAAATTTTTATTTCCAACTAATATTGTTTGAACTTAGGTGGTACCAGTATGTATTCTCTCACCTAAGTTTAATAAAAGTCAGTTATTTATAATGTCAGCTACTCAGAACAAAATAATGTTTATCTCTTTGTTTTTAATGAGAGTGAGAAAAGATAGAGGTCATAAATTTTCAAAATATGTATTATAGACATATACACACTACTATATATAAAATAGATAACTAATAAGGACCTACTATATAGCACAGGGAACTCTACTCAATACTCTGTAGTGGCCTAGATGGGAAAAGAATCTAAAAAAGAGTAGAGATATGTATATGTGTAACTGATTCACTTTGCTGTACACCTGAACTTAACACAACATTATAAATCAACTATATTCCAATAATTTTTTTTAAAAAGATACTATAAAGTCCATTAACTAACACTACTCATGACTTAGAGAAATGTGCCGTAGGCCCTCATTACAGAGTCTGTTTACTCCTATTTTAGAGACTATTCTAATAAGTTTAGTCATTTGGTATCTTAGCCTATACTTGACTTTCAGCAGGAAATCTAAAGGATTTTGTGATAAATTCTGACAATAGTGAGCTACTGCCCCTAATGACAGTCAAAAGCAACTATGAGAAGTAGGCATAAGAAATCCAGAAGCAGGTCTGCCTGTGCCCACTGTGGCTGTGCTGTGAGTACTCAAGGGTCAGCTGGAGTCATCTACAACATTCCAAATGCAAAACAATACAAAACAGATAGTGTTCAGTGTGCAAGCTTATATAAGGATTTAGCCAACGGTTTGTTTTTCTTTGTTAATATTTTATACACTACTTAAAGGAGTGGGCTTAACTTATAAGCTCCCTGCTCCTCCTCATAACTCCCGATCAAGCGCACTCTGAGACTTGGACAATTCGTTTTCTAATCACCAGTTGATCCTGCTGGGCCTTGGATGCCAAATCAACATAATCTCTGCTGCAGTCCAAGATGTGGGTGGGGAGTGGTGAATTAAAGGAAGGACCTTCGTGAATTTGAAGGCTGGTGATTTTTAGCTAGACAAACCACTAGATGCCTCTTTAAAATAGCACTAATAACTACTGATAACCAAGTCCCATACATTTCTCTTTTGTTTTAATTTTCTTTGCACATACCCTGATGACAAAGGAGAATGATGCATCGTCTTAGTGGGGACACTTGCCCTCGTTTGCCTTCTATTTCTGCGCAAGAGTCCCTCGCTCCTCCCCAAAGCAAGAAGAGTCCAGGTTCCATCCCTCTTACTCCGGCCTCCCAGGGGAGGCGCTCCTAGAATTAGTGAGAGTGGTCACTGATTGGGCAGAAGCTCCAGGGGGTGGTGCCAGGGCGAGGTCCTCTGCACAAGCTCAGAGTGGAACTGAATCTCTGGTTCTTGGCTGGCATCTGTGGGTGGGTTAAGAACCACTCTACTGGCAGGCTTGTTGGTCCAACATTTCAGTTAAATGTGTAAGTGGAGCCTCTGCCCAGTGGGTGAAAGAGGCCCACTGCTTTCAGTGTGCCCTGGAAAAAAATTGGGAGTATGAGAAGTGCCTACTGCTGGCTGGGGAAGTGTGTTTCAAAGTCTCCTAGGCAGATCTCTCCATGCACGGAGTCCCAAAGCTTTTTAAAGGGCCGGGGCCAGGGTTGGGTGGGGGGGCAGAGGTGGAGAAAACCCCCATCTAAGCCACATTCCCCCACACACATGACCAGGCATTTAGGTGTGATTTTGCAATAGCCTGCATATTAACCCAAGACTTTGATAGCAGTATGGCTGGTGCCCTTCATGTCTCTGTTATCAGTCAGAATCAGAGAGCTGAGTATTTGGTTTCCTCAACTCAGCTATCATGCAAGTCCCTCACCAGGCAGGAGGCAGCGAGAGGATCTGAACTCAGGTCTTATTGTTCCAAATCCAGCCCTCTTACAAGTTGCTCGTGATGCCATCAGGGCCAAGTTTTTAGGAATAAGAGGTTGGCGATGGAATGTCCCATTTCTACTGATTGTTTTTTCTATGATTGGAGTCCCTGATGAAAACAGAGTTACCAATCTGTTTTTTTTTTTTTTAAAAAAAAAGATGTTTTAGAGTAGTGGTTCTCAAGTGTGGGTGATCTTGCCCCACCACAGGGCCATTTGGCAATGTTTTCAGACATTTGTGACATTTTTAGTTGTCACAGCTGGTGGATAAGGGACAGAAATGCTGCTAAACATCCCTACAATTCATGGACCAGCCCCCACAACAAAGAACTGTGGGCTCCAAATGGCAATAACACTGAGACTGAGAAACCCTTGTTTAAGAGGCTCCGTGAAACATGGGTGCTGACTATAAATTCAGCATCTTATGTAAATGCATCAGAATCCCAGACTGGTGAGAAGGGAACCACCCTGTAGTATAATTACTGCAGCTTTTTCATCAGTCACTGTGAATCTCAGGTCATCATCAAAACTATCGTGTAAGTGAAGCTTGTATTTGCCCCTCTCTACTCCCTTTATCTTCTCCCCTTCAAAAATCCTCAGCCCATCTGCACCCCCTACCCATCCAGAATCTCTCTGGAGACACTATAACTCCTCCATGCCTAGATTCAGTCCTCCAGTCCTCTCCAGTTCCTGAACCAACACTAAGCAGGACCAAAAAAAAAAAGGCAAATTAATAGATTTTCCCCAGCAGAAACTTTCTATAGCTAGGAGAGAGTGCCTTCATTTTGCTAGCTAGCTGCCTTACATACTGTAGCTCATTAAATTTAACAATAATCTTATAAGACACCCATAATTTCCATTTTAAAGTTAAGGAAATGAAGGCTCAGAGAGGTTAAATGATATGCCCACTTTCTTAAAGATGGTAAGAGGCTGGTATCTGTTCTGTATTAACTCCAAAGCATACTTTATGCCTTATTTAGTCTGTACCTGACTTTCCTGTTGTAATGTCATATCAGATTGGATACAAGCCATTTTTCAGGTTTCTATTTTAAATTATTGGAAATAAATCCACAAGCCAAATAAATCATCAAATTTTTTTAACATCTTTATTGGAGTATAATTGCATTACAACGTTGTGTTAGTTTCTGCTGTATAACAAAGTGAATCAGCTATATGTATACATATATCCCCATATCCCCTCCCTCTTGCATCTCCCTCCCACCCTCCTTATCCCACCCCTCTAGGTGGACACAAAGCACAGAGCTGATCTCCCTGTGCTATGCGGCTGCTTCCCACTAACTGTTTTAGTTAGGATCCTTTGATTGCAAGTTACAGTAACCAATTCAATCTAGGTAAAATACATTGGAGCAATATTACAGGGATGTAGGGATTCTCACAAAAACCAAGGAGAAAAAACAAAGTGAAAAGCTGCTGCTGTTTTATTCTCACTGTTTACGCCAGATCGACTCTCTCAGCTTTCCCTCTGTTGACTGTAGGGGACCATGACCACTCCACAGCCCCTACCATTACATGTTTTCAGTCTGTTCTCATTCTCTCTCTCTCCCTCTCCCACTCCCTATTCCAAATCCTGGAAAAGAATGTTCCCAGTTAGAGACAAATTTCAACTCCTGATAGAGCTAGTCCTTCCCAAGGGAGAAGAGTCATGCCAAACCAACATGGAGCTGGAAGCCGACTCCTGTAGATGAGGAGGAGAGAATAGTTCCCGGAAAATGGGAAAAGTCATTGGGTCATGGGCTCGGCTGGCCCATTACAATGAGAACATCTGATGCCCCAGAGGCCTTTTGTGAGATGAACACCAGACCAGAACTGACCGGGTTGGTTTGCTTCTTTACAGAGAATCATGTAGGGTCAATCAAAAGAATTTATGTAGTGAAAGGAGATTATAATAATTTATTCTAGTTTCCTCTGAATTTTGATGAGTTCAATAAACAGAATAGCAAACTGATTAGAAGGCCCTCTACTTTCTGAACTGTGAGACTTCCTGCTTTCCACTTCTTCAGAGGTTTATTTATCATTTAAACTCATGTCAGCTAATGATCCTGTTAGTCCTCTCAGGCCCTACATGAGTCTCTGAATCAGGGTAAGAGGAGACTAAAAATGAACATCTTTCTCTCTGTAGGGCATACAGCAGCACCTTCCATGGAAAGGAGCTTTAACTGACTATGTAAATGCAAACTGAGAGTAATCCTACTAGTGGACACGGTCCTTTTCCTATTTCATAAAACTACTATATTTATTCTTAATAAGGATGCCTGGCAACATTGAGATTAAAAAATGAGAATAAATGACTGAAAGTTTCACTTCTAGGGTCAGATAGACATTTTGGTAAAAACTATAACACCAGGTCCTGCCTTTTCCCCCATCCTCACACTCAGATTAGTCTTCCAAGCCAACCTGCTTCTTGGTCATTGTAAAAATAAAAGGAAATACATTGGACACCAAAAAGTGGTGTTGAGACATAGAGTAAGTGCAATGAATACAGGATAAGTCAGGGCAAGTGAAGACACTTTCTCATCTATCCTATAAAGTGCAGATAGCTGAAGAGCTATTGCAGACATCGTAAAGTGGCTATATTTTTAGCCCCTACTCATTATGGCTTTTAGTGAACAATCTCTCTGTTGTCTTAAGCCATTCATCTTTGGAGAAATATGGTCCCATTTCTGTATTTATTTATCTCTTTAGAAATGGGAAAACATAAACTGTTGCACTATAATAAATTTTCTCACTTTTAATAGTTCAAATGATTCAACAGTAAAATGAAAGTTAAGCATTATTTTTATTCCTTGGATTTTTGTCATTTTGAGTATTCTTAGAACCATTTAATGCCATGATCCCTAAGAACGGCCTCAATTTGATGATCTATCTTCTGAAGATGGTTTTCTTAAACTTCAGACAGTTAAAAGTAGACTAGAAAAGAACTTAATCATCTCTTCTTTCTAAAAGTACAAAGAAAGCAGGTGTTTTTAGATAGCTTATTTCTAACTCATGCAAATTTCAGAATGTAGAAAAGCAAAAACTGAGAGGACTAAAATTATCCCAAAATAATAGGTTTATCTAGGACACAAAGAGCTAAACAACTCCAGGTTATTCTTAACATGAAATTTAATTGGAAAATATAAAGTTAACAGGATTTTGGATGTTCTAAGAATATGATTTAGTGACACCTTTGCTATTCAGGCAGAGAATTAATTTTCATATGTTTTCATATGAAAAGATCGGCATTGGGTTCATCCATTCCTTCCGCCTCACCTTGGTTCCTGAGAATTATAGCACAAGAGATGTTTCAGGTAAATGCATACTCTCCATTGCTGGACAGAGCTTCTACCCCAAATCACTGCCTCCTTTCCTGAGCCAAGATAAACAAACTAGGAGGTCTGAAAGTTTGCATCTCACCCTTGAACTCAGTACCACAACTATGTAGCCTGCTTTCTTGTCTTCTCTGAGCTTTCCAGATTCAAACGGGACTCTCAGGAGGAAGGCATCTAAACAGGGAAAATAGTAAAAGTGAAAAAGCAACAACCCCACAAAAGCACTCAGGTCAAAATATTTCCAAAAACATAGTCCAATAGTCACTGCCCTTATCCCCCAAATTGAATCTCCAATTGAAATTTCTGATTCTAAACATTTTCACATGCCTATTAAAGATCCTTGCTATGTCCAGGATGAAGAAGTAAGGAAAGGAAATATCCATCTCACTCTCCAGATGGAAGAATATCCTATCTCCTAAATTTTCCCTGTGTAAACCATAAACCTTTAATGAATTGGCCCATGTTCTGTGCTAATACTTTTTCGTATGTCACATCCAATATGCCACCAAAGTGTCATCTCACCTTGATTCAGCATGTCTACCTTAGAGTGTAAGCTTTCATTTCTTACTAGATTATAAACTACTTGAAGAGAAAACTTTGGTCTCCTGCAGCTCAATAGTTAAGAGCATGGATTTTGAAGTCAGCCTGCCTGGTTGTTGATCATGGGTCGGTCTCTGACTGTCGGATTGTGTTACTTTACCTCCTGGGGCGCCAGCTTCCTCATCTGTAACATGAATGGGAATATTGCTGATAACTGCCTCATGGCGAGGCGGAGAGGACCAAATGAGAAAATATGTGTGAAGTATTTAGAGTACTATGACACGTGGTTAGTGGTCACTTAATGTGAGCTGGTCATATTTCCCTAGTGTGTGGTATATAATAGCCACCATTAGCGCGTTGGATGAATGAATGAATCCCCAGAAGCATTTGAGATCTCTCTCAGAAGAATATCTGGCATTATTGAAAAAGACATGGGTGATGCTACAGAACCCTTTTGTGACTTGAGAAAGGCATATCCAGGGAGAATGGCAAAATAGACACATCTTCCCAGACAAAGGTTTTAGACCCATCCTAAAGGATTACATATTTTCCCTATTGCTTTGTTTAGCACTGTTTAGGACCCAAGAAAATTTTCTTTGAAGAAAACAGAAGAATTCAGAGCTAGGGTGAAGGTAACATGAAAGGGAAAAGTCTGCACCTTTCATGGGTGCTCTTTCTCTCCTGTCCAGCCTGAAAAATGGTCTCTATCCAGGAAAGAAATGAGGTGCAGAGAAAATTAAGAATGCAAATAGAATGTTGATTTGGGTTTTTGCGGGCACTTGAGTGGTATCTCAAAAAATTTAAAGGCCATCTAAAAGTACCTCCTCCTATTTGTGGTCTCACTTCCTGAATGAAATACTGTCTGCATTAATCCCATCTGGAATTACAGGGCTTTTCTATGTTTGATGCCTCCAGAAACTTAGAACACAAACACCAACTAAAGAAAAATATATGCGCGAACATAAATTAGATGTTTTCCCCCCATTGGGATGCATCCATGCATCCTAGCTTATAAATTTAGATTATATCTCTACTGTCATCGTGTGACTGAATGGTTTTTAATGAAGATATCCCTAAAAAGAGAGTCCAAAACTCAGAACACAAGGAGCTTTCAAGGCAAAAAGCTGAATCCTTCTTTCCCATGCCTAGCAAGCAATGTCACACTTTCTGATGCTCGGGATCAAAGCAAAGATTTGGGAGGCATTCCAAAAACAGAGCAGGGAGACAGCATGTAGGAAACTGAAGAGAACATGAAGACAATGTCCACCTGTTTTTCTCAGTCGTGTGCAATAAAAGGATTCTACTTTGTCTCACTTTATATGTAAAAGCTCTAATTTTAGAATGATAACCCCCACCCATCCCCACAGAGTTGTCCATCCCCCAGTCTAGAACACTCTGCCATAATGAGATCAGGTCATATGAGGGCCATTCTTCTCTCCTATATTCCTGAATAGCCTATCTCCCCACTGGACCTGGGCATCCCCTTTCATGGTCATAATTACTTCCATCCCTTTGAGTCACCTGGAAATTTGAGAAGTCTGTCTCCTATGTACTTTTACAAATCATTGAGTCAATTCTTGACCTGGCTCTGAACACAGACCTCTCTCTTCCTCTGCCTGGATGTGCTGACCCCAGGTTTCTCCAATTCTGGCATAATTGGGAAATATGTGAAGCTCATCTTGGGCGCTCCATCCCTCTTCCCTCTCCCCAAGCCCTAACCCTCCATCACAGCCTTCCGCTGCCCATAAAATGCCCCCGGCTGCTCCTTCTTCCCACTGCACTTGGTCTTTCCACTGCCTTTATCCTAAACCTACCTCTCCACTGTCCCCTGTCAAGCCTGCTTTTAGAACTCAGCCTCTGTAAAGAAGAGAAACTAATTCACATTAAGTAGCTAATAACAACTGATTATGAATTCTCTGTTGTTTTTGACATGGAATATTTGTATCCAGCAGAGGAAAATGTACTGAAATACATTATGGGAATTCCCTGGTGGTCCAGTGGTTAGGACTTCGTGCTTCCACTGCAGGGAGCATGGGTTTGATCCCTGGTCAGTGAACTAAGATCCCGCATGCTGTGAGGAACAGCCAAAAAAAAAAAAAAAATTAATATGTATCCCATTGTCTAATGGGATTGATTTAGCTCTTCCTGCAGCCTCCCACCTTCACACTTTCTTACCAGATTTTTCATCTTCATCTCCTGAGTCAGTGACAAGCGTTACCCCCTGGGAGGAATTACCCAGAATACAAAGAAATAAGAGGTTCATAATGCTTTAGAACTTCTAAATAAATTTTGGAAAATTGTAGCAAAGACTTAAAAGTCATGGCTTTTTATTTGCAAACTTTTGGGTTGTTTTAGTTGCAGGCCTAAGCCCTAAAGAATACAGAGCATGAAATGTTAACATCTTCAAATAAAAAAGAATATATGAAGTGCCAGGGTCCCTACCAATCTAGACTAGATTGGCTGAAGGAGAATTAAAGTCAGAGAGTGAAAAAACAGGTGTAAACCTTCCTGTGGATCTCACAGTCCTGTGCTGAGCTGGGGTGGGGGGGGGGCGGAGATAAAAAGAAGTGGGCAGAAGTTCCAGACACATATGGGGGATTTAAGAACAAAGGACCCCAGTGCCTTACGTCCTAGGAAAGAACAGCTGCCTGCACCAGCATGGTGAATAACAAGTGAGTAGAGCTTGGAGTTTGATGTGTTTTGGTAGAAATGGGAATTAAGAGAGATTTCTGGCCCCCCCAACCCTGCCAAGAAGTGAAAACTCCTCAGAGGGTCTTAGAAGTAGGCTGCAAAGACCTATGAACCTCAGAGACAAAAAGAATGTGATATGTTTCCCCAAAATTCATATGTTGAAATCCTAATCCCCAAGGTGATGGCATTAGGAGGTCAGTTCTTTGGGAGGTGATTGGGTCATGGGGTAGAGTCCTCGCGAATGGGATTAGTGCCCCTTATAAAGGAGACTCCAGAGAACTCCCCAGTGCCTTCACCTATGTGAGCACATGGCGAGAAGTCATCAGTCTGCAACCTGGACCATGCTGACACCCTGGTCTCAGCCTTCCAGTCTCCAGAACTATGAATAATAATATTTCTGTTGTTTATAAACCACACAGTCTGTGGTATTTTGTTAGAGCAGCCTGAACCGACCAAGACAGTAGCTAAAGCTACTCAAGTGATGTCTGGGTTGGCCTTAGAGGCTTCATCTCTTATTAAGCAGCCCAGGGCTCTTTGCCCTGCTCTGAGTAGCCCACACTTCACTGCCTCCTTCTGGTGCAATTGTCCCTATGTTATCCTTATGTCACTTCCGGCATACAGCTCAAGCTTCCGAACCAGACATCAGCATTCATGGGGGTTAGGGAAGGATCTCAGCTGGTTCATATTTCTCTCCCAATAACAGGTAAAGACTGAAATGATGGTGGAAATATGTTCTTCCCACCAGAAAAGCAGGGTCCATCTTGCTACCAAGGATAACCTGGATCTCGTGATTTCCAAACAGAAGGGAACAATTCCTTTCAGCCCTCCTTCCTAGAATGTCACCATAGCCTGCAGTTCACTGAAGTGCCCATTACTGACAGCAGCTGATAGGCTTGCACCCTATGCAGCCATAATTTGCCCAGCCCCTGTCAGACCGAACTGGCATTGCAGGTGCCCGGTGAGGACCAAGTGGCAAGAACGCTTCACCTCACTCCTGTTGAGAGGAGCATTAACATGTAGAATGGTACTTAAAGGCAGAAGGGAGAAGACAGTTAGTGCTGAGGTCACTTCATTAGGCTGACAAGCCAGAACTGGGATGGGAGAGAGGGAGGCAGGGGGAGCAGACAGATGTTATATTAAAACAGAGGAAGGAAGCACATACCTGGGAATGGGGGTCCCCTGTTCTCTTGACATTAACAGCCAGAGGGGAGCCTCACACTTGGTGGTCTGTGCACACTCCCTTGCATCTCCATCTGGGTACCATCTGAGGTGTCAGGGAGAAGACCCATCTGTTTCCCTCCACTAGGCTTGCAGGAAAGGACACCAGGAAACTATTTGCAGAAATGTTTCCAGATCAACAGGGGCTCAGAGGCTGAAGGTCTGGCCCTAGGACATCGGGATTATAACGTTTGGACAAAGAGGAAGGTGATGGCTAACCAACCCACAGGGAGGATTCCACTAAAGAGGATGCCCCAAAAAGGCAGAGAGCACCCTGGAAATAAGAGAGAGCCGAAGGGACCCAATACAGTCCCTGGGTGTAAGGGTGGTTCTGGTAGGGTCACAAATGTCAAGCTCCCTTGAAAACTTGTTTGACGTCTCATAAGAGAAGGCATAATAAATTTTAAAATACAAAACTTGAGATCTATCATTAATTAGATATTAGATCATGCCATGCTGGCAAAAATCTGTAGTCTCTTGAGGGGAGGCGGGGGAGTTCCTTTACAGCTTGCAGAGCAGTGGGGTCCTGGAGGTGTAAACAGAGTCCTCTGCTGAATGAAGATGCCCACAATAATAGGAAAAAGTAGGAAAGATCGCCAGCCTTTCAGTTCCTACCCAAGTCACCAGCCCTATATGAAAGGCTCCCACCTTCCACAGATCATTGCCTCAAAGATCTTTCCTCTCCCGCTCAACCTCTTTGGTCAACATGCTCTAGGTTTTGCTTCCTACCCAGGCTACTAAACCCTCCACTGGATTTACATTATGTCTGAGATGCTGCCTTTGGTTCCCCTTTGCTCTACAGCCCACAGCTGTCAGCTAGTTCTGCCCTACAGCAAGTTCAGACTGGAACCCCAGACCTCCTGCTAACCCAGGAGGGACATTCACAGAAGACCAGTGTATCAGGGATAGGAAAGCTGTCCACCACCAAGTTACCACCAAGGACCAGGAAACCACCCCTGAGGAGTGAGTGAGCCACCAGAAACCCAAGATAAACATAAAAGAGTCCTGAGAACCAAATGGTGCAGACTGTCAGAGTCAAAAACCATGTCATCATCAACCCAGGCCAAGGTTACCCCAAGATCAGGAAGGGCCTGGGGAAATAAGCATAACATACAAAAGTATGAAGCTCTCACTATGTGGGGTGATCTTATCTACCCAATTGGCATTCAGTTCCCTGAACACACAGTCCCAACCTCTAGGATGGGGTTCTACACTGTATATATTTAAAAAGTCTGTTCTAATAACAAGTAGCTGTTGAGTTAAACCAACTCAGTAATTTAAATAAACTAATACATGGACTTAGGTATTCCAAGAAGTTAGAAACTTGACAGATTTTATTTTAATTGTTTATTTGAAGCCAAACATGAGTGTGGACCAAGGTAATATTGAAAATGTTTAGCAGGGCATCTATCAATCACAGTGGATCAATCAAAATGTGTGCTGGCTGGTATACTGCTCTGGTGCACGGTACCAGCTAAATACACCCTGGTGTGGGAATCTAGGGAGAAAACCCTTTTATTGAGTGATGAGTATGTAGTTATGAGTTATTACAAATATTTATAACAGATACATTATATGTCAACAATTAATAATAATTTAACAATTTTCCTTATCATTAATAGATATCATAATTGCTGTAATAGGTGTGAATTAGCAGATCAGTTGTAACTGAAATGGCCAAGGATTAGTGAGTTAAAGTGTCTTCTTTTTAATGAACCAATAAGAAAAAAACTGTTTGGAATGTAAAACTGGGGGTGAATATTTGAAAAAGTAAAATCTATGTGCCATAAAGGAAAAAATGTTACTAATTTTAAATATGGAAACTAAATATAACGTTTCATATTCAAAGGGGCATGACAATATTCAAGGGAGGGAGAGGGAAGTTTGCTTTTCTGTTTGGTAAACACCCCAGTGGACATTTCTTTCTGGTGTGAAAGTGCAAGCCCAAGGTTTTGCTGGAGAAAATGATCGAGACACAGGGAAGGTAAACTACCCTGAGTAGTACAGCAGTAGGATTTGAACGTTCTTTTGAACAACATGATAGGCAGGGGTGGAGGCTCTAAGTTCAGTGATGAACAAGGTGGAGAAACTGTCTCTGAGAAGAAAACCCAACTCACTAACCCAGCATCAGGATGGGGCTCAAATAAGACATGATCAGGGAGAGATTCTTTTGGGTGGCGGCTAGTCGATTTGGGGCAGAGTTTAATAGATACTTCTGTTCTGTACTAGAATTCTTCTTGGTGGCCTCAAGATTTCATTCTGAGACTGTTAACATCACACTGGTGGTGCTAAGGAGAAATAAAGTGTGGGCCATGTGCGGTGCATGGGGGCGGGGGACATGCCCCGCACATTGTCCCCCAAACACACTCTGTCTTTGGGAGATTAAGTATGGGGATGACAGTGTCTTATTGAGGGAGGGCTCTCAATAAGGGCTACATTATCAATGACAAAGACTACAGAACTAAGATGGAGAAGGGCCCGACAGTGGGGAAACAAGCTAAGTATAAAACAGTTCAGGAACAGACATGAAAGAAATTCATTTTCCCCCAAATATGCTCAAAGATGGAGAAGGGATTGAAAGTAGTTATGTTGGGCTGGAGACCAGGCAGTGATGGCACATGTGTAATACATATGCATGCAAGAGAGAGACTGAGAGCCTGGGGGTGCCTACGTGGTATAAAGTAGCCAGACACCAACTAAAGTGAAATCTGACAAATGGAGGATTTCAAGTACTTATCAAAAAACATTCTTTCACTGAGAGGGCTTTTGCAGAATTCAATCACACCTAAAAATGGAAGCAAAGTAAGCACTGGAAAAAACTTCCTGCATCCACATGATAAGATATCGGGGCTTTCTAGGTAGACCAGAAATCCTAGGTTTGTAGAATAACAATGTGGACAGCGAACCATCAAAATGGCTGACAACTGTAGTAAGCAGCCCTCTCCAGCCATGCACATAGAGGAGAGGAGTGCCACAGCTTGGGACTAAAGAAAAGCAGACAAGAAAATAAAATGCCACGGGGGCATAATGTCAAAACTGCAACAAAAGCTGCCTCAACTTCTCTGTCACCAGTAGACCTCATCCTGGAGGTCTGTTGTATAACCAGCAAACAAAATTGGGACACATGGGAACTGTGTGTACAAAAGAGGAAGAGTGTGTGTGTCACACATGCCCATGAATGCACGTGAGAGCAACAACAAAATGTAGAAGCACATGAATACATTTACAAATCAGAATGTTGTTCCTATTGGTATACATGTAAACTGTTCTCCTTTAGATGCTACATTATATCAGATGTCAGCTACTCTACCAGGAGAGGTATTAATATATACATTCATTTATTCATTAAGTAAATTAACATATATTGAACACCCTGTAGGTGTCCAGCATTCTTCTAGGCAGCTTCTTAACATCACAGTTAGTTTCCAGAGTTCTGCAGGATGTATACACCCTCTTTTCTCCAACAACAAAACCAAAGCTCAGTGAGATAAGTGACTGCCCACTGTGGCAGCTACTGAGTAGCTGCAGATTGAAAGCCAGGTCTCCTGATCCAGGGGACACCAGATTGCATGCAAAGGACTTTAAACTGTAGGACAGCAGCTCCCAAATTTTTTCACTTGATTCCAAATTCAAGTGAACCCCAGAGCTGCCCAAGTACAAAAAGTACATGTAGTGTAATTACATGTAATGTATTACATGTAAGAGATTATTTAAGGAACGTTTGCTGAATTCCACCTGTGTGACATGCATACATTTTAACAAGTACTTATTCTCAAATTGCTCATAGTATTGATGGGAAAGGAAAATGTAAGCAAAAATATAAAATTGTAGCACCATGTCATAGTTTGAATAATCAAAATCAGTGCCAGAGACAACACTAAATAAAGTTGATATGATGATCTCAACTCAGGTGTTAAGAGGGGAAATAAATCATGTAAAACATTCACAGAAAAGGCGACAATTAAGCTTAGTCTTGATAGAAAAATTGGAATTTCTAAAGAGAACAATAGAAAAAGGATATTCCAGGAAGAGGGAAAGCTCTTGCAAAGGCACAGAAGTGTGAAACCTCTGGGCTGGAGGAATTGCAGAGAGTTTGTTACAGGTGGAACATGGTACGAGGGGTGAGATGAAGATGGGCTGGTAAAGCAGCTGTGAGTTACACAGTGAGAGATCTTGAGATACATGAAAGGAGCTGGGCTGGATCAGCTAGAGCTCGCCCTCAGCCTTATCTGAAGGCTGGAATTAGGTGACTTTTCCTCCCCACGCAGAGGCTCAGAAACCTCCTCGGAAAAATACTTGAACCCTGTCCATTAGTAGGGTTTGAAAATGTGCGAACATGTCATACGACTTCAAAAGACAGCAGAAGGAATTCCCTGGCGGTCCAGTGGTTAGGGTTCAGGTTCAATCCCTGGTCAGGAAACTAAGATCCCGAAAGCCATGTGACACGGCCAAATATTGAAAAAAAAAAAAAAAAAAAAGACAGCAGTTGGGCTGTATGATATATTTGAAAATTGCTAAGGGAGTAGATTCTAAAAGTTTGTCATCACAAAATAATTTGTCTTGGAACTATATGAGGAGATGAATGTCAACTAAACTTATTGTGATAATCATTTCACAAAAATATGTATGTTACATCATCACGTGGTACACCTTAAACTTAAAAGCTGTATGGCAATTATATCTCAATAAAAGTGGAGAGGAAAAAAAATACAGCAGATGGAAAAAGGGACTAACAAAGTAGCTTCCATCAGGGAAGGAGGAAGGTGGCCAAAGCAGAGCCTAAGGATCAGAGCAGAGGGGAATCTGGGCATGGTGTGGCAGCTTATTCCAGAACCTCTGCTAACCTAGGCATCCAGTTCAGCCAGAGCTGTGTTTATAAATTAAAAGAACTGGATCATAGATTCCTGAGGGTACTTAAACTACTCCGAAATTTTGCTCAAATGAAGGAGACAGAGGAGATGGTGTTCTGTTTTTCTCCTCCTTGTTCCCTATTCTTTATCTTATAAAAGAATTCTGCCTTCTGCCCCGTTTTGCAGCTTTCTGCACCCTTGGGAATGGAGACTGCCTGCTTCATGAAGTCTTAGAGTTTATTGTATCACCTTTAGTCATTTTTAACACACACTTACACACGGAAGGAGAGCTGGAATCTCCAGAATTTACTTCCCCCCATGGCAGCCCTTGACTGACAGGAGTGGGGACTTCACAGCCCAGCTCCCTGGTGTCCCATGGGGTGATGCTGGGGCATCACCTACACACCTACACTCTACACTCTACACTCTAGGGTTCCCCACAGGACCAGTCGGAACCCTCCCTGGGAGGTTCCCTGAGGACAGGTCTGTGCTTGGTTCTCTCCCCCTTACTGTCCTAGTTCCCCAACTCTTTACAACCAGGAGCACTTTCTTTAAAACATCACTTATCCATGAATCCTAATGTTAGAGTCAGCTTCTGAGGCTTTCGAGGTGGTCACTGTCTAGAAATGGGGAGAAGAGAGTGAACAGGCAGGTACGGCAGGAGAGAATGGGGGAAATAGAGCTAGAGGAGTGCATGATGGATTAGACTCATGGAGAGAGAAAGGGCTTCCCAGAGCCTAGGAAGTCTACGCTGATGCTGGGGAGACAAGCAGGGATCAGCCTAGCAAAGGGAGGAGACTTTCTACCAGAGGAAGAAGCCCATGCAAAGATCCTGAGAAAAGAAAGAGCAGAACTAGTTAGGAAAATTACAAATAAACCAATATGACTCAAGGACCAGATGTGAGAAGGTACTGGCAGGCAGTGGGCAGTGGCTGAGTTCAAATGGCTTCATAAACCAGGCAAAGGGATTCGGACATCCTGAGAGTACTGAGGTGACTTTGGAGATCCCTTTGGCAACAGTGAAGAGAGTGGATTAGAAAGGATAAGAAGATACAAGATAGGAGATGGAAGACCACTTAGGAAGGTGCTGAAATAATCCAGCCAAGAGACGATGGTGGCCTGAAATGAAGTAGAAGAAGTCAAGCCAAAGAGACAAAATGGATTACAATTGAGAGACCCCTTGGGATATTACAATGTCAAGGCCAGTGAACCAGTCAAGGCAGAAGGTAGCCTGAGGGAGTGAGCAAGTTATGAAATGTAAAAGTAAAGGCAGCAAGCATAAGTTACATTTTTTGAAGCTTGGCCATAGGGAGAGGGAAAGAAAATTCAGGGTTAAAGAAGAATTTGGTGGGGTGAGGAGGGGGCTATGCTTTAAATGGGAGAGAGCTGGGGCATCTTTATAAAGTTCAAGGAAAATGAGACATGTCAGCCCAATTCCCTCCCTACCTTTCTTGCTCGCTTTTTCTTCTTTTTTACCTGCCTGAAGACCTGTAGTGACGGATAGTCTCCTGATCCTGTGAGCAAGAATGTCGGCAGCAAAAAGGTAGCAGGACATAAAAAAACAAACACTTCGAAAGTTCAGACTTATTCCTGTCTAAACATTTCTTTGCAAATAATTTGCCTTTTCCGTTCTGGGCCTTGTAAAAGGGCCACCATGGCACAAGCAGTCGTGTTATAGCTGTGAAGGGCAGAAGGTTGGAGGAAAAGTTCAATTAAAACACTGCCTTCCTCAGCCTGATAATGGCTTTGACATTGTGGAGGTTCTTAGGCAACAATGCCTACCATCGTGAAGCCCAAAAATTGGAAAAGGCTTTTTGTTGCAGGCTGAGAAAGCACCAAACAAAAGGTCTCAGGGACCATGGCTTTCTCATGTTTGAAGGGTCGTTGACTCAGCCCCCAGCTGCCTCGCCATGCATGTCACCCTCTCCTCTGAACCTCCCCGGAGATGATGCTTTGGATGGTTCCTCCCAGGTGAGCCCAAGAGGAAAAAATAACCGCTGCCTGCAGGCCTGGTGAAATAATTCCTCCCTTGGATTTTGCAAAATCCGAAGAGGCTTCTGGTTACCTCAAGAAGATATTGAGGTGAAATTGAAATTGAAATCAAAAGTGAAATCTTTGACTAATTTTCAAAAAGGTTAGAGTGATTGACAGTGCAAAGGAAGGTGTTCTCCAAGATAATTCAACTGGATGTTTGCCTAGGAGTTTTACAGTTTACAAAATAGACACATGATCTTATTGGACTCTCACAATAATTCTGTATTTCTCCCATTCTACAGATGAGAAAGAGGAGACTCAAGTATTATGTTTGGACATCTGCTCTTTTTTGGTTTTTGGTTTTTCATTCCACACTGCTCCCAAAAAGGACTAGATTGAAAAGTTGAGGTGGCATATCTCACAAATGGGTTGGGAAGATTGCTATAAAGATTAGATGAGATAGATCAAGGTGAGGGCTGATCTGAGACAAGAATGTAAAGCCTTTTTGTCCCTTACCCTCTGATGCCCAGGACCCTCATTCCGCCCCTTTGTTAAACAAGCAACTCTTCTGTGTTGCCCATGTAAGTGGCACTCTATATTCTGATGTCACTCACTCCTTCCCTCCCTTCAAAACTTACCTATCCTTACCTGTGTCCTACTCTCTTGGCCTCTCTCTAAGCAACTGATCTACTCTAATCTGATCCTTAGACTTCCTAGGAAGCGTCTTCGTCTCTGAGGGTCATGAGTCCCCACATGTGTGCGAAGGTATTTAAGAAGAAAAGTCATTCTGGTGTTACGCCTCCCTGAGAGTACTGCGGTCTTGATGAGGATTCTGTTGACTCATCATGAACCCCACAGGGATGTGAGAGTTTCAGACACTGCTGTGGCTAATGAGAATAAATACTACTGGGTGGAGACTGAGACTATTTTCAGCCCCCTTCCATCAGAGCATCACTGTCTACCCATCACTCTGACCACAATCATGGCTGATGCCCAAAAATAATCTCAAAATAAAAACAACAGATGAAATAAAGAAAAAGCTAGCCCAGATAGCTTTGAGTTTGCAAAAGCTCCACATAGTCTTTGTTGCTCTGTCCAGAGATATAAAGGTCACCTAAGTAATCAATGGTACTTTTCTAAATACTCATTGTGGTTGTCATGATCAGGCCCAGCCAGGTGCTGGCCAAGAAATTAACACCTGGTCAGGTCCTGGCAGCTAGAGCTGGTGCTGGGGAAGCAGTTACCTGAAATAACCAGAAACAGGTGCAGGTGGGGGTGACTATAAGCCTACGCTAAGGAATACCAAATCAAAATAGCACTGGTCAGATGTTGTCATCTTCCTAGAACTAAGGGAGAGCATGAGATTGAGAAGAAGGAATGGAGGTAATAGAGAAAGCTGCTCTGGTGAAGGAGTGTTCCAAGAATAAATGAGAGAGAGAGAAGGCAACAAGTCCAAGAGAATTACCGACAAAGTTGAGAGGCACACACTTGTTCTCCTGCCTGAAGGCTGGGTGGGATTTGGGGCCAGAATAGATGTACAGGGTCAAAGGGACATCATCCAAAGACATCCTCCCTAGGATGGGCTAATAATTAAGCTATTGTCTTACTGGGGAAAATGCCCCCCATGGGACTTAGTGACCTTCTTCCCAGGATACCATACGACAAAGGCTTTGCTGAGAGTCAGTACTAAGAACCAGTTAGTATGGCTAGGAGGACTCAGCCAAGTGGAGATGTGCAGCCAGTATGGACAACCCATCCTGCAGCCTGTGGCCAAGGCAGTCTTGACTATGCATCTGGGTTCTACTATGACACTAGAGCTAATGGCCTGAAGCCAATTGGAGAGGACAGCCAGAAGGTGGGATCATGACATGTGAAGGTACTCCTTAGGGCTCAGTGACCCTGGGAACTCAGCACCCTTGGGAGACCTATGGAGAAGGCTTTGAGATCCCCCAGGGGCACCACCTCCAGCCAGCACTGACCACAGCCCCAAAGACAAAGCCCAGATGATGGAATCTGTATCTGACACTGAACTATTCTTTCTTCGACTCTGAGAAATATAAAAACAACTTTTAGAAGGGAAGAATGAAGGCCGAGAAACCCTGGAAAAGAAGATGAGAGGTCTCAGAGCTTGAAGGTGTATGCTCCAGTCTCAGCTCAGTCACTTATCAGTGGAGGGGCCTTCGGCAACTCACAAAACCTCTCAGAGCCTCTCACTCCTCATCTGCAAAATGGAATAACAAGATCTTGTCTGCTCACAGGTCTGTCCTGAGCTCCAGATAAGAATGGTGTATGCAAAAATGCACATGAAACTCTACCACCACAACATACTTGCAAACTTTACTATTACCTAACATGTGAGAAGCCTGTGGCCTGAGGAAAGTAAATGATCCACATGTCTATTGTCTTAGTTTTGGTTCCCCCAGAAGTAGATCCTGCAACAAGGGTTCATGTGCAAATAGTTTTTTTAAGAGATGAAAGAAAAACAGAGTAGGGAGAAAGTGAGCCAAGAAAGAGAAAGCGGCCAGTAAAGGATGTGTTATCTGTCCAGCTGCCACGGTGGGCAACTGAAGGTGGATTCTCTGAAGAAATTCTGGAAATGGAGTAGAACACACGCCTCAGAGTTACCCCACTCACACAGCGAGGGAGCTGCAGAGTTTGTATGCCTACTCCCCAGAGTCAGTGGTTGAGGGCTGCTGGGACAGGGTGTGGGCAGAGTGGCCTTCCATGGCTCTTTAGAGAAAGGCTGCAGAGCAAGGGAAGCAGAGGCTGGCAGTTGGAGCTTGGCCAGAGTGCACTGAAGTGGTAAGGCCCACTGCATGTGTGTGTGGCATCACAGTGGCTTGGATAGCTAACAATTGGCAGAGCTAAGATCAGAACTCTGGTTGCCTGACATTCTGTCAGGGTCTCTCCCACTGTACCATATCAAACTCTCTCTGACATTATGGATGAACACTCCTGACCTCATGAGGTTTCTACCCAGACAGCTTCCTACCAGGGTCATTCTTCTCATACATGGCAGCACCATTGGGTCAGAGCTGGGAGATGGCATCTCTTGGCCAAACTGACCTCTCCAGGGCTTCTGACACTCAGTCCAGAATACCCAGTCTTGTAAGCCCAGTTCAAAGTACCTGACATGAGAAATCATAGATTTGGGGATCTGTTTCCAGGCCTAGGAGTTCTGGATATCAGGGACACACTTTGGCAGAAGGGAGAACAGTGACCCAAGATAAGGGGCAAGTAAGAAGAAAGGCAAGTGCATGAGTCCAAATGGCAGGACCATTAGGGCAGGAGAGGGTACAGGGGATTCAGCACCTGGTTCAGGTACTAAATCTACCAACAATGAGTATCTCTCATGATTCACAGAAATACATATGTTTGGAAAGGGCTCAAAAGCCCAGAGCCGGCCAGACCTGAGCTGGGCATACAACCCCAGGCACATTGGAGTGACCCAGTCTCCTGGGAGGGGAGGATGCAGGCGCTGGGCTTTCTCCATCCAGGCCCCACAAAAGTGATCAGTCGTTTGCTGAAGGCCTACCTGGCTC
Source organism: Balaenoptera acutorostrata (assembly GCF_949987535.1). Lineage (NCBI taxonomy): Eukaryota > Metazoa > Chordata > Mammalia > Artiodactyla > Balaenopteridae > Balaenoptera > Balaenoptera acutorostrata. The sequence continues at coordinate 16,561,783 of NC_080075.1, read as the reverse complement.
TGACAGTCCAAAGACTGGGTAAGAAGAAGGAGGTTCTTTAGGAAACATGCAAAGATTCTTCTCTGTGTTTTGGTGGAAGGTACAGGCTGAAAGGGAAAAAATCAAGAACAAAAACAAAACCTCAAAAGCATTGAGTAAGGAAAATTCTGACTCCTTAGGTTCTGACTTGTAAGTAAAATGCAGTCTGGCCGCCCTGCTGCTGCATGTCACCGATTCTAAGACACACATTTTTTCACACTTTAAAATCTCTGAAATTGGATTGCATCTTGCGGTAACGGTGACCTCCATCTCTTCCAGCCAGAAGGCAATTATGGTGGAATTATTGCCCACGTGCCCCATCGAGGTCAGAGCTATTCCTACTGTCTTCACTCATGTGCTGAGTTTAATCAAAATTTAAAATATCTTCAAATTAGAAGAGTAAAATGTTCTTAATTGTTGAAGTTAGAATAATGGATTCATGGGAGTTTATTATTCTATTCTTTCTACTTTTTTATATGTTTAAACATTTCCAGCATAAAAAAGGAAAAATATCCTCCAAAATATGCAATGATTAAAGTGAAATGTTTATTGTATTATCAGAAAAGAAGAAAACAGAGCAGTGGGGTGTCAATGTGATATTAGTAAAACAAATATTTGACATTGAAGGAATAACTGCAATTTTACATTTTCTTAGAAAATAACAAGCTAGCTCTTTCTGGGATCTAAGAAAGAAAGATAACTACAAGTGGATGAAATCATGTAATATTTTGTTACTGAGATTGAAGGCAGGAGAAATTGCCTAGATTTTTGAAATTTGTTAAAGAAGTTTTGAAGCAAAGTGGCTAAGTCGTGGGTCATGCTCTCCGTCATTAAGACCTTGTGTCATGGTTTAAACGATGCATAAAGGAATGGTGCATCTTCCCATCAGTGGTGTCTTAGAGTCAATAAAATACAGTATTTCCCATCTTGAGTATTCTCAGTGTTGACTGTCCAATGAAAATTTAGAGATGTGCATATTTATGGAAAGAGATGAAGAGGATTTAATTCACCAAAGTCCCTCCTCTGGAGAGTCCTGTATTTGTCTAGAAGAAATGCTTTCATGGGAGATAGTGAAGTGCCAGGGCTGAGGTCATGTGCTCTGGGATCTGATTGCTTAGGTTTAAATCCCAACTCAATGGTTCAGCAGCAGTGTAACCTTAGACAATTTATCTAGCTGTTCTGTACCTCAATTTTCTAATCTGTAAAATGAGAATTATGAAAGAGGATCCTTCATGAGGTTAAGTGGAAATTAAGTAAAATAATACATGCAAAGAATGAAGACTAGTACCTGGTACAGAGGAAGTTTTCAATAAACTGCTATACTATGGGTATAAGCAGAAGAGGAATTTGTTTACTCCTGCAGAGGAGGTAGATGAGAGATAGATGGGAAATTCAGAGAAAGGGAATCTAAGTGATGGCAAAAGTTTTTCCTGAGGTGTGATGCTGCCCCCAGGATTCCCCAAGTAAAATCATGCAGGTGTATTTATTAGGGAAAACATAAGAAGTGGATACTAGGTGAAACAGAGAAAGCACATGAAAACAGAAATAGAAAGCAGGGCCTTGAGAAAGTAAGTCTCTAGGAATTCACCGAATCAAGTAGAAGGTTTTGGATCATCACAGGCCATGCAATTTGGGGCTAGATTCTATTATACCTAGAGTCTCCACCTGAGTTAAAGGTATATACATTTTTCTTTCTCAAAGATGGCAGCTTGGTCCCATCTTGGGTGCCATCTCTGATCACTTGACATGTTATGCTGAGAAGGATTGGGGAGCTGTAATTTGGGCTTCTCAGAAAACATCACTGTGAGGGATGGGCAATGTCTGTTCTAGACACTGGAGAACTAAGTCATAGCATGTGAACAGCATTTTGACCACCTTGGCATTAGGTCAGACTTAGATCCTCATGGTATTAAAATGAAGTAAAAATGAACAAAGCCCCAGCACACAGTACCTCTCTGTTCTCCCTGGCTGGCCCAGGACACTAGCACCTTTGGACAGCTCCCTTCAGAGCACTGGAACGTCACAAAACTAGATTGAGTCTAGGTTTCTGATTCACAGTAAGGTGATTCATTCAACAAGTTCTGCCACATAGGAATTCTCCGTCCCCAGTCAAGCAGCCAGCAGGTATCCAGGGAATTCTTGGCTAATAGACATTCCATCAATATATATGTCTAGATCCAGATCTATATCTAGGTATCTCGGCCAAGATACAGATATTCCATCTCCAGGCAGAAAAGTCAGTAGCAGCCAAATGAACTGAAAGTTGTAAGAACCATATTGCTGGCTTGAAAAGTGTTCATTGAAATATGTAGACAGGAAAGAGAGAGAGTAGTTTCAGAGCTCGGATCAACCTTAGCAATCACTCTGTTTAAATCTCTCATTGTACACAGGAAGAAATTAAGGCCCAAAGTTAACAGAGCATCAGAGGCAGCTCTAGAATCCCGAGCTCCTGGGATGTGCCTAGCCCAGGACCTCTCCTCCCATAACGCTGGAAATGCAGGGCATGCCATGGGATACAACGCAATCTCAGCCCCCGCACCATTCTTGCTGCCCGCTCCCGAAATCCCAGGATAAACCGGACCAATTGGGAAATTATCTGCTCAGAGAACATTGACTCCATTAAAAACTCAGCAACCCTCTGCCATGGCAGAGCCATCCATGTGTGTTTCTTCTGAATCCCAAGCCCAGAGGAATTGTCTCAAATTACATCTATTAGAATCTTATCTCAGAATTTAGCAACAGAGTACAGAAGAGGTTTTAGATCATGCAGCCTCAAAATGAGCAAGTTGTTATTTCTGCTTGAAATGGCAGCTAGTTCCCAAGTCTATCCCCAGGTGGTCTACTGTTATGTTTTATGCATTTTCTCCAGAAGACTCTTTTTAAATGTAAATATGCTACTTTTGAGGGCACCTTCATAACCCATTAACACTCAAGCATGTTTCGGTTGGTGCAGTTTGCAGAGAACAGAACAAGTCCATGATCTTGGACAAACAATCCCAGAAATTCTTGAGCTTCACACACTTCCCGGTTGGGGAATATCTCAGGTTGCTTCCTGTTCCTCCCCAGCATCAGGGAAGTGCAACAGGGCTTGTGGTACTGTCAGTGGCAGAAGTGATGCCGTTCATCAATCATGTTTGTAATATTCACACATGTCATTGTATGTAGCTGTCATTCATTCCTTTTCAATGCTGGATAATATTCCATTGTATGCATGTGCCACAATTTATTTATTCATTTCTCTGTAATAGACACTTGGGTTGCTTCCAGTTTGGGACAATTAGGAACAAAGCTGTTATAAACTTTGAGTATTGTTTATACATGTTTCCTGGTGCACTTGGGCACACATCTCTCTAGGTATAGCCTCCCAAAAGGATGCCCTGGGTCATAAGGTATGAAGATCTTTAACTGTAGTTTTCCAAGATGTTTGCACCATTTTGTGTTCCCACCAGCATCAGTGAGAATTTCCTCTGCTCCACATCTCACCAACACTTGGTATTTCAGGGTTTAATTTTAGCTATTCTGGTGTTTGTAACGCTATTCCTTGGTGGTTTTATTTTCCATTTACTTGATGACTAATGAAATTAAGCACATTCTCACATATTTATTGGCCATTTGTATTTCCTTTTCATGAAGAGTGGGTTGAAATCCTTTGTTGATTTTTCTTTTGAATTGTTTATCTTTTTCTTATAAATTTGAAGGAGCCATTTACGTATTCTGGATACTAACCTTTTATAATGATAATTGTTGAAAACATCTTTCCCACCACATAGTTCGTCTTTTCACTTTCTTGTTGATGTGTTTTGTTGAGTGGAAGGTTTTAGTTTCAATAGTTGAATAGTTAAATAGTTGAATTTATCAGTCTTTCCTCTAGAGTTGGAGCTTTTGGAGTCTTATTTAAGAAATCCCTCCCTACCACAAGAACACAAAGATGTTGTCCTATATTCACTGGGAAAAGATTTAGAGTTCTGCCTTTCATATTTAGGTCTTTTGTCCCTCTGGCATTCAGACTTATTTGTTCAGTTACCACGGGGCCATAGCATCATGGTTTGAGCACTGACTGGGAGGGAGGCTGCCTGTGTTTGAGTCTGTGTTTGGCTCAGTTACTCCCTAGCTGTGTGACTCTGAGAAGCTGCTTAACTCCTCTGTGCCTCTGTTAAGCCAGCTGTAATAGTACTTACCTTATTGAGTTTTTATGAGACTTAAATGAGTTAATAAATGTAAAAACGTTACAATGAAGAAGGCCTGGCACACACTCAATGCTTTATAGGTCTCAGTGATGTCTTTGTTCTGCCATTAAAGTTCCTCTTCCAGCTCACGCAGACCCCATGATCAATCCTTGCCACTCCCCAGCAACAGTCAAGGAACAAGGCCCTGTGACGCTCCGCGCTGTTGTGATAAATATTCTGCCTGAAGGGTTTCTTTCCGCTGCATGATTCTGCTGCGTGTGTTGATATTTATGTGCTTCACTTGTCGTCAACAGGTGCCTAAGCCTCCTACCAAGAGGATGGCCTAGTTCTGCAGACTTCAGGATCACAGAGATGTGGAATTCAGTTCTCCCCAGACATTTCTTATGCTCCCTGTGAAGTTAAATAGCTCTGAAAAGAGAAAGATTTCTCAACTTTTATCAATCTGGGATGCACATTTCAATCTGGGCAGGGGGGGGTCACTCTGCATGACCTGTCAGAATCTTTTTCCTGTCCCTGGATGGCACCTTTAAGACACCAAAAGTGGCTTCAAACCAGAAAAGGAAAGGAGCTAATATTTGTTGAAAGAGTTCCAAGTTCTAAGTGCTTTATACATGTTATTCATTATTTAGTCCTCCCAATAAGTATGAGTAGAAGGTAATGGATGTGCCGAAATGCTAGAAGAGCTAGTATTCAGGACAAGGTCTTTCTGGCTTCAGTGTGAGAACGCTTTACATCACGCAGCCTCCTGCAGAGGCAGCGTCTGGTAGAATTACTAAGAAGAATCAGTCTCACGCAATTGAATGTTCCACTCATTTTTTTTTTTTTAATTCCATCACCTCATCTGCTTCCCTGGTCACTTATCCTGGAGCCAGCTTTTGGCTGTACTTAATGCACAAGCTGCTCTCCCAGCAAATGTCAGTACCTAAACGTGACAGCTCACCACACGACTCAGACTGGATTTAGCATCTAAGGCCTCCTTCTCCAAATCGCATGCTAGTGGCTGCCACTGTGATCTCTCTCCTAGGACGGGCAGCATATGAAGTGTCACAAAACTCTTTTCTTTTGCACAGATATATTGATGAATATAGATCAGTTCAAATGTGTTTGTGGGCATGTATACGTGTAAGCAAGGACAGAAGTGAAACAGTAATGACTTGATTAATACGAATCTTTGATCATTATATACAGTCATCTGTGTGTTTGTGTGCATGTGTGTGTGTATGACACACACAGTTAAAAGTGTACAATTAAGGTGTGCACTTAATAAAATTTCACATTACTTAACTGGTATTAACTAACTAGAATATTTTCGCTGAACTCCACTTTTTTTTCTTTTTTTTCTGTTTTTTAATTGAGGTATAGTTGATTTAGAATGTTGTGTTAGTTTCAGGTGTACAGCAAAGTGATTCAGCAATATATATATACACATATATATGTTTGTATATACATATATATATATTCTTTTTCAGATTCTTCTCCCTTATAGGTCATTACAAAATATCAAATACAGTTCCCTGTGCTATACAGTAGGTCCTTGTTGGTTATCTATTTTATATATAGTAGTGTGTATATGTTAATCCTAAACTCCTAATGTATCCCTCCCCCTCTGAACTCCACTTTAGAATGATGCAAGTAACTGAGGCACTTGCTGCTATTTTCAAGAATTCACTCAAAAGAGTAAGTTCTGGATTGAGTCTTTAAACAACCCCCTGGGCTCAACACTCTCTGGCACCATGGCCTTGGCTTCTTGGTCTACAGATCCCAGGCTACATCGCACAGGTTTGGCACCCATAAGAGGATCTTCAACAAATGTTTGTTGTATAAACACATGAAAGAATGAATTGAATCCATTGACATGCAGCCCAACCATCTTTCCACGGCTGGCTCCAGACCATGTCAGTGATCCCTGGAAGTAAGAAATAGTGCCCAGGGGATGTAGAGGAGCCAAGTCATCAGGTTCAGTCCTACAATCTAACTTAGACTCAATTAGGCAAAAAAGTCGACTCAGGCATTTCAGAAATTATTTATACAGCAGGAGTTAAGATTGGAATCTTTCTTCACAACCCTTAACACAGGGTTTCACATGTAGCGAACATTCAATAAATACTAACTGATGGCCCTTCAGAAATCTAGATAATTCTCTTAACTAAATTCCTCCTTTGCTGTGTGTGTATAGATTAACCAAGGTAAACATTCACAGACACACAAGTGCACCGCCTATCCTGCCACCGCTTCTGTTCTTGGCTTTCCCATCTCCATTTGGGAGCTGGTTGCTAAGGGACCAGGTCTAATTCTTAGAATCTGAGCAAATTCCTCCTCTCCAAACAATATGAGTTTGTTTTTCTTCTTGAGAGATTGGCAAAAGTTACATTCCCACCCTGCCCCATACACAAGAAGCTATCTCCTACTGTAGGAACCCCATAGCATCAGCACACCGTCCCAGCTTGTGGTGGCCTCCTGCCTCAAACTTCCCCTTCTTGCCTCTTGCAGTGTGCCTCCAGAAGATACTCAATCAACCTCAGAAGGCAACCAGGAAAGACAGGGTACTTGGATGAGAAGGTGACATAGGCACCTGTACTCCCTGAATTGTTTTATGGGCTTTACATACCTGGAAGTGTACTGCTAAGAATGGTATCTGGCCACTTAATGGCAGGTCAATCCAAGCATGATACAATCACTTCTGCAACTACCAGCAAGAAAGAAGTGAACAGTAATATAAGATATGACTTAGGCTTTAGGACAGTGTTATGGGCCGAATAGTGCCCCCCCCCCCACAAAACTCACATGTTGAATTCTAACCCTCAGTACTTCAGAGTAGAACTGTATTTGGAGATAGAGCCTGGAAAGAGGTAATTAAGGTAAAATGAGGTCGTGTGGGTGGGACCTAATCCAATCTGAAGGTTGTCCTTTTAAGAAGAGGAGATTAGGACACAGACACACACAGAGAAAAGACCATGTGATGATAGAAGGAGAAAACAGCCATCTACAAGCCAAGGAGAGAGGCCTTAGAAGGAAACAACCCTGCTGACACGTTGATCTTAGACTTCCAACCTCCAGAATTGTCAGAAAATAAATTTCTGTTGTTTAAGTCACTCCATCCGCGGTACTTTGTTATGGCAGCCTGGGTTGACTAATGCAGGCAGCAAAAAGTCTGGGATCAACCATGACCATTTGTGACATTGGTCAGCACCATAAGTGCACACCAGAGGCAAAGGGTCATAATTATGAAAGAATAGAAAGTATTAGGGGAACAAGACACCCCTGTTCTTTTTGCTTATTGAGAAGTTTGCCAACATCTCTGTATCAGTTCTCCATTGCTGCATCAAAAACCATCTAAAGCTTAGTAGCTTAAACACCCGCCATCCATGTGCCCACAACTCTGGGAGTCAGCCATGTGGGCTGAGATCATCTGGGCAGTGCTTCTGCTGGTCTCTCCTGAGACTCCCATGGCTGCAAAAACTCTGCAGCTTAACCGGAGAAGGATGCTAGAAGTTGGTCTCGTTCACATGTCTGGCAATTGGTACTGGCTGTTGGCTGTGGTACCTGGGTTCTCACACTCCAGTAGGCTGGGCAGAGCTGCTTTCCATGGTGGTCTGGGGTCAGCAATCCAAAAGTGTAAAAGCAGAAACTACAAGGCTCTTTGAGGCCTAAATTCAGAAGTTTCACAATATCAGTTCAAACACATCCATTTGGTCAAAGTACATCACAGGGTCTGATTCAAATGGGAGGAGAATTAAATCCACTTCCTGATGAGAGGTGCAATAAAGCCCCAGTGCAAAGGTGTATGTTCACAGGATGGGAGGTACAGCTGCAGCCATCTTTGTAAACATGTTCCTCCACTCCCTTTGGACTGACTATCAGAATTATCTCCCTGATTATTTAGAAGAACGGGTACCAGGCTCATGTGTGTGAGTGTGCCTTAAGGATTAGGAGGCTTGTTTATCCATCCATCCATTCTGCAAATACAAAATGAAAGTTAACTCTGTGCCCAGGTACAGAAGTGAAAATGACATAGTGCCCACCTTCAAGGAAATGTTATTCACTAGGGTCACAGAGATACAAATAAGTGGATCAAAGCAGATTTGCATACAGAGTAGTCAATCCTAGGGAGGAGAAGATCAAGAAAGATTGCGTAAAGGAGAGACTCTTGCCTTAAGTTCAGAAACATGAGGTGCTTTTCAGATAAATTAGTTAAGAGGGTAAAGTTTTGGGAGAGAGAAAATTCTTCAGTCTTGAGTAGGAGGTTGTACTCACATCCTGGCAAGGTAAGGAGGAGGCTTCTCTGCCATGACAAGGAGCATGAACTTTCTCTGTAGGCAACAGAGAGACATTGCAGACACTCAGGTTTGGGCTTGTTATGGTCATACTTGCAATCTGGAAAATTGTGCAGGATTTCCGGAGTCAAGGGGACCAGTGAAGGGGCCTTTCTTTTTTTTTTTTTTTTAACATCTTTATTGGAGTATAATTACTTTACAATGGTGTGTTAGTTTCTGCTTTATAACAAAGTGAATCAGTTATACATATACATATATCCCCATATCTCTTCCCTCTTGCATCTCCCCCACTCCCACCCTCCCTACTCCACCCCTCTAGGTGGTCACAAAGCACCAAGCTGATCTCCCTGTACTATGCGGCTGCTTCCCATTAGCTATCAGTTTTACATTTGGTAGTGTATATATGTCCATGCCACTCTCTCTCTTTGTCC